>NW_027280595.1:37500-110000 GCF_046629955.1 Centroberyx affinis | reverse complement strand
TCAGAGTAAGCTTAATGGAATGAAAATGAGCAATTTGCTCCGATAAGATGGCCTTCATTTGTGAGCATTACAGTGATTAGATTGTTGTTGGGCTCGCTTGCTGGAAGTGTTCTAGCTAACGGAAGCGCCCAACATAGCCCAAATATTTCAGCGGTGAACTTTTCAAAACACTGTGGCTTGGGCACAGTGCCTCACTAAGAATAACAACCACAGACGGCCTTAATGCTGCTTTTTACATGGAGTTCATGTATAAGTGACTTGCATAAACCCAGTCTAAATTATGTTCTTGAATCATGGCGATGCCAGCTGCTGATGAGGGGCAAAATGGCTGATTGTGAATTAGTGCGGCGATGCATGGGGGAATTTTTGGGCAGCACTCCGACCCACAGACATCAAAGTGAGCCACAGGGTCAGAAAGCCAGTCAAAAGTTTCCTGGGAACAACATGTTGCTATGTGATTAAAGCAACAATGCCAAAGCAACTTCTCAGGCACTGATGCCCATCCAAGTTGCCTGAAAGTAGACCTGTGTATTAAAGCTGAACAGTAGAAAAAAATCAAAATCGCAATATGAACTTTGCAAGTTCTCTTAAGCAATTAAGAGAGGGGAGTGTCCAAAATGGATTTCTAAACAAGTTATTTTAGAGCTGCAGGTAGTCTTTGATCCATAAATCAAGAACATTATTGGTTCTTAATTGGAAAACCTTTCATCATACTCAAACTCAGTAAATCCTCCACACTGACATCTATTTCTTTTTTTTAACAAATTCATGTTTCTTCAAACAATTTTTAAGTTCGAAAGAATTTATGATAAGAAAAACTTTGCAAAAAAACTTTGCAATTTCAATACTCTACAATAATACTTTTTTTTGTCAATATCTTTCAGCCCTACTGTGTATCACTTCTTTTTATCTAAGTGTGTTACTCTGTTCCCACCACCCGGTCCGAAAACAATTTTCATAGATTTTTCGGGCCCGGGCTGTAAATCATCAGATCTCCTCACACACACTCACACGAATGGGGACACAACAGGACAGCAAAACAAACTTCCCTTTCCATGAAACATTGATCTCTCTCTCTCTCTCTCTCTCGCTCTCTCTCTCTCTCCACACACACACTACACGCACAGTTTTCTCTTCTACTCTTTCTCCCCGAGTGACCTGTCCTCCCTCTTCCTCCTCATCTTCCTCTCCCCCTCGCTGGGTGAGAAAAGGCCTACTCCTCTCCACTCCCAGTGCTCTCTCTGATTCACACTCCATTGATTTTTTACCATCAGCCAGTTAACATACAACCTGTGTGAAGGTCACCGCGGCGAGGTGCGAGGACACAGTGCGTTCCACTGTGTTTATCCTAAATGCTTTTACTCCGCTCTCAAGCGCTAAGCTGATTATTGCTATAGCTGGACGGGCAGCAAATGGATTGATAGAGGTTCGCTTCTGATTGTGTCTAAGTACGAGAGGTAGGGAAAGTAGCCTGGAGGTTAGAGAGACTTTCCTGTAATAAGACCAAAGTTTGATCCCCACCAACAGCCAGTGTGAGGCAGCAGGTCCAGTCTGCAGCAGTCTGGTTTAGAGCTGCAACGATTAATCGATTAATCGATTAGTTGTCAATTATTAAATTAATCGCCAACTATTTTGATAATCGATTAATCGCTTTGAGTAATTAAGAAAGAGTTTTTAAGAAAAATAAGTCAAAATTCTCTGATTCCAGCTTCTTAAATGTGAATATTTTCTGGTTTCTTTACTCCTCTATGACAGTAAACTGAATATCTTTTGGTTGTGGACAAAACAAGACATTTGAGGACGTCATCTTGGGCTTTGGGAAACACTGATCCACATTTTTCACCATTTTCTGACATTTTATAGACCAAACAACTAATCGATTAATCCAGAAAATAATCGACAGATTAATCGACAATGAAAATAATCGTTTGTTGCAGCCCTAGTCCGGTTGGAGAGATGGATGAAGGGACCAACTGTAAAATTCATTAGGTTTATTAGGTTTGACAAAATCAAATATCACAATATTTTACACTGAATACCTCAGTATTGATAATTGGTCAATATTTTGGGGAGTATTCATGCTTTCATAAGATACTACGCACAAGAAAATTTTGAAAATCAGTAATGGGCAATAAGTAAGGAGTAAGGAAATCCAATAATTGTTCATTTTACTCAGCCAGAACCGGCTAATAAATTCAGAAAATTTTGTCACTTTACTGAAATGCCTTTAAGATCAGGAAGAAATGACATTTAAGTTATTTCACAATATTACGATCCCAGACAATATCTAGTCCCATATGACGATATCGATATTATACGATATATCGCCCCACCCTGGTTTGGAGTTTTTAATGCCTGTGGAGTCTCTGTCTTGAGTGTGATGTAGAAGACAGAAGGTCTGCATTGAAACAACAGGGGCGTCCGCTTAATGAAATATCCATGGGGATGAATCAAGTTTGTTTGGAGGCATCGTGAAACTGCAGGCTCATGAGATTGCCTTCACTCTCTCTTTCTTCCTCCCTCTCCCCCTCTATCTCTCTCTCTCTCTCTCTCTGCTCCTCCCCCCTCTCTCTTCCTGTGAATCATGTTGTCTTCCTTGGCTCCCGGCCCTGCAGATCGCCTCTATCTATCCTCTTCATCTCTTCCCCTCTGTCCTCTCTTCCTCTCGGGCCGCCTTGGGTTTCACTGCACAGGAGGCGGAATGATAAATTAAAGATGTAAACAACCAAAGCCTTCTGAGCGATGGAGTGTTAATTATGCGTTGTGTTGATTAGGCTACGTGGTGAAGTGTCTTGCACCGTCCCTTTGCAGATCCGGTTGTCCTTGTACAACATTTCCCACAGGTTATCGCTTTCTTTATATCATGTAGACGTCATTTCATGCGTTACCTCTGTATTCAGTTCATGTCGGCACAGACGTGATGCGACTTGAAGGAGCACCGCTCCATGCACAATGAATTCACGCTTTCAGCATTGCTTGAGAGCATTAAATCTTTTGTTTTTTGGTTGTTTTTTTTTGTAAACTACATTGACGAGAGACGCCAGATTTGAAAACTAGTTTATAACTAGTTTATCTAAAGCAAAAATGTGCTTGTGTTGTTGTTAATGTGCCTGCATGGGCTGCTCAAATAGTGAGATATATGGGAAATATGAGAAGAGTGCTTTGAATCTGCTTTTTTCCCATTTCTTCATGGGAAATACCGTTGCACCATGTGTCAGTACATACTATGAAACTCTTTAAATTGTCATTATTGCTTCATTTATGGTACTTGATTGTGATTTTGGCATTTTTTGGACGTTCTTCCTCGCTCTCCTCCTCTTCCCACATCTTTCCTCCTCTCCTCTCACTAGTTCCGTGCTTTTTCAGTTTTTGCTCCTTATCACATCCGTAATTACACTATGGGGAGCTAATCCCAGCAGTAAAGGCACACTCACAAAATGTGGCTCACTCATGCTGAAATTGAGGTAAAGACCCCGTTGTTTGGTGTTTTTAATGCTCGGCGTGATGAATAAAAGCCCGCTGATTAATCGAACGTACCTCTGTGTTGACATCTGTGCTCGTAGGCAGTGTGATTAGGACTATTTTTAGTGTGTAGTATGTGAAACTGTCAACCACTGGCTTGGTTTGATCAGATATGAGGGTTTCTTTCAATAGAGACATTGTTCTGTGTGAGACACGGAGCTGCCGAGGTGCTCGCTTCAGCCTCTGGTTTCTGTCTCGGTTTTCTGTTTTTTTTCCTCTGTTTCTGTTTTTCGGAGACAAGGGCTGCATGATAAGTCTGGTTGAATGGCTGAATGGAAGGACAGCAGGGTGAAACATTGATAGATAAGTGGATGATAGAGAAGTGGGGCCTTGAGCATTGACCTTGATGGAGGTGTGGCACGAGGACTGTGGGAGCAATGGTTGTGTACAGTAGATATGGGTGTACAGTAGGGCTGGACACATTTACCTCTCATGATAAATGAAACGATATTTGTTTATTTTTCTTACCCGGTGCAGAAAAACTACATTCACAATGTATCATATATATACAAATTATGCTTTTATTTTGAAGGTAAACCCACCTTAATTCATATTCTGTCCTCTAGCCGACTTGACAAAGCTGATTATACACTAGTTCTGCTATTTTGAAGTGTGAAGCAACACAAATGAAACCGTTTATGCAAAGTTGGCTACTTGTACAAATGTGTTACTGGACAGAATGACATGCAGAAATTAGTAAATTGTCAGTATATATAGCTCAGCCCTAATGTACAGTATGGAGGGACAGATAGATGGAGGGAAGGAACCATGAATACACATGGTTCATTCGGTTCTGTCGGTATTAATTTGTACCATTTTGCAGTGGAGACAGCTAAGCATGTGCTGGTCAACATGGCTGACATCATGACAAGGTAGCAAAAATACAAAATAGATATTCAGATCTGGTTGTAGATATTCAGGTCTGCCACATCAGGCGGATAGCTCTATTTTGCTATCCTTGCACAAAAGATATATGTGAGAAAGTTTTGTTTTAATTTATTGTAGGATAGATTGTAGTTTCTAAAATTTGAAGTGCAATTCTTAGACTCATGGACTGGCCATTTGTAGGATTGAGGTACAATCAGTCAGAAGCATGTACAAAAGTATAAAGAAGTATATATCACTGCTGTGTTGTGGGGGAGAAAAAACACATGACTGCAACTTTGGGGTTTTACTTACTTGAATTTAAAGTTTTTATTTATGTGCCGAGTGAGTTTCACGGCCCTGTTACAACTTTCAAAAATACATGAGCATCAATCAGACAGTACAAATTCTTCATTCCTGATAAAAGGCAGATTTGTGGTTTTGGTTTGACAGCCGCAATATTAGAAGATGTAGAACCCAAGAATTGGACGGAGGGAGGCAGGGATGAGGATCTTGGATGATGAATTGTCCCATGGAGAAGGAAAGATGAAGCTCTGGATCTGCAAAGTGGCTGCATTTCTCATAAGAGGGGGGGGGGGGGGGAACATTCAACACTGGCAAACAGAGAGAGAGAGAGAGAGTTGGTAAGAAAAAGGCTTTGTTTTATTGTTTGTGTATGCAGTTTGATTTGATTGTTAGATTCATTTTGTTCTGTAAAAGTAAAAAATATTGTATATTGTTTGGCAGCACAAGTAGACTTGTCATGCTACTAAAGGTTCTGATTAAGAGAGAGACAGAGACATAGAGAGACAGAGAGAGAGAGACAGAGAGAGAGAGACATGGAGTGACAGAGAGACATGGAGTGTGTGAGAGGGATGCAGTGAGAGAGAGAGGTAAGGAGTGATGGAGACATGAGGGAGATAGATGTAGTGAGAGAGAGCGACTGAGACAGAGCAGTAGAGAGAGAGAGAGGCACAAAGGAAGAAACACACGGAATGAGAGAGAGACAGAGAGAGAGAGAGAGAGGCATGGCTAGAGAGTGTTTTGGTTTTGGACGGAGTCGGAGAACTTTGGCTGCCTCCTCTCTCCACTCTGGCTGTGTTTTTGTGGCCTGTCACCTTGATTGAAACCCCTCGCCTCTTCTTTCCCATCCAAACTGAATATAAATAACTAAAGGGCCGCAGCCTTTGCCCCCCCCCCCCCCCCCCCCCCTCACACACATCACAGCTCAGCACAGCAGGACCGGGCGGGTGTTAATTCTATAGACAGTAAATGGCAAAGCAGTAAGTCTGGCAGAAGTCCAGGGCCTTGAATTCCACTTGGCACTTACAACAGGAGGAATGCTTGGCACTTGAATTGGGCACTATGGGCAATGCTAGGCAGTCAGGCAGAGGATGTGAACGCAGGCATAGATGTACACACACACACACACACACACACACACACACACACACACACACAGAGCTATACACGTGCATGCATGTTTACAAGCTCTGGACCCATACCTGAAAGTTTGTTCGCTCTGATTTAATCTATTAATGTCTTTTTTTGAGAGAGCAGTATAGTATTTATTAAAGGTGCTACATGTAGCATTTTTAAACTTCAATATATCGTTGTCAAATTGAGTGTGATGTATAGGTATAATTACCTTTTTAACAAATGAGACCATTGTCGAGACAAGTGGTAGCCTCTGTCTCATGCCAGTAGTTTTGTTAGTGTTTGTGTTTCTTATAATTACAACCACATTTCCCATAAACCCTGTTGCTTTCTGTCACAATTTAAAGAGGATGTTTCTACTTGTTTCTCCTCCCCTTCCCTGGCGCTGCTCGGTGTGCTTTTGTTTTGAAGAGCAAGAAAAAGCCTAAGAAAAAGCCAATAACAGACTTTCACTTGTTCCACCATCTTCTATTGCGAGCGACTCTGAAAGCTTTAGCTCCATTTGTACTGGAAGAACAGCGCTCTCTTCTTCTTTTGTGCCATAAAGCAATCCAGCAGATTTCCCGCCAAATCTGACCAGTTGGAACACAATATAAAATGCAGTGTAGAGGCCGACAATCTTCTCGGCGATGATGTTTGTTTTCGATAATAATTGTAGGAATATCTCAAATTAATGTGGTAATGACTTAAAATGATTCACATAGCACCTTTTAAAAGCACTGCATAAATCCACGTCACACACACATGTTGTAGCTCCTCTGTGCCACTTTGACACATCTGTCTTTGTACAGAAATCTCTCTCTCTCTCTCTCTCTCTCTCTCTCTCTCTGGGTTTTAAACACATCACGCAGCACTTGAATGACATTTTCCAATTTCCGCGCCTCGCCTCACTGGTGTCGTTATACGGCAGTGAAAGGGTCTTTTGTTCTTCTTACCTCAGCCTCGCCTCGACCCCGCAGTGTGGGCCGCGTGCGACGTGAAGCCCGGGCCACGCTCGTGTTCACACCGCTGAACATCACACCACACCACACCGCGGGGCTGAAAGGGGATTCGTCGAGCTCGATAAGTTGAGCGTAGAGGTTTTTGTGTACTAGATGAAGATGGGGTGTAATATTTGAAGAGTTTCGTTACAAAGTCCGATATTAACCATTTGAAAAAAAGCGACAAAATGCTATGTTTTTGATGTGCCAGATTTCTGTTAATGAGGGAAAATAGGCGTGCTCAGCTGAATTCCAGTGTATGTAGTAAGGCAGTGATTCTCAACCTTTTTCATAAGAAGGACCCTTAATTTAGTCCACATTAGAGCCACAGACCCCCATTTGATGAGATTTTGTCTTCCGGATCCAAATCTGAGAATATTTTTATTGTTAGAAATGATTTTGTCAGAATTCCATTACTATCTATATTGTAGGTGGAGAGAAAACAGTGACATCAAAACTATCATTCTTCTACATTCTCTAACTGTCTTAACTTCTTGTAAATGAAATAATGGTGAAGTTTAACAATACATCAATATGCTGGCGACCCCCTGGAACCCCCTCAAGGACCCCTGGTGGTCCCCGGACCCCACGTTGAGAACCACTCTAGTAAGGTGCTCTTTGGGTACAAGACTTGATCATCAAACAAAGGAAAAAGGGAGAATAGTGCCTTTATTATCTTGGCATGTCCAATAAGGAGAGTGTCTCCTTATGGGACATGCCAAGATAATAAAGGCATTTTTAATATACAAGTAAGCGTGCCTTGGTGTTCTTTTTTTTCCTTTGCCAAATTTCTATTCACTTTTTTTTTTCTTAAAATGGTTATATAGAGTTTTAGAATGAAATCCCTCATTTGGTTTCCCTCTAGGATTTGTATTATTTTGTCACCAGTAGATTAGAGTTTCTCAAGGTTGGTTGATCATGCATTACACCAAAGGGACCCAGGCTTGCCACAGTTTGTTTAAGCTATACACAAAGAGAAACAGAAAAAGCTCATATACCAGACGTTTGACCGATGCATAAAGACAAAGGTCATGGACCAGTTATACTTGTAGCTCATTGCATATTGTCTAAATCACTTCACTGCTCCAACAAGCCCGTGTTTAATGCAGAAATGCTTAATCGGCCTATACCAGTTGACATTAAGCCTCCTGTGTGTTCTTAATCCATTACTGTCGCCTGCTGTGAGGAGCAGCACAAAAGCAAATTGTATTACACTGTTTTCTAAACTCCCCACAAGATAAGTGTCATGTTGTCTTCATTTTAGCGGCTTCCACCATCACAGTGCCTTTAAGTAACTTACTCCCTCTGTCTCCATCTGGCCTTGGTTTAAAAAAAAACAAAAAAAACTCCCTACACGTAATCCTAAATCTACACTCACTTAATTATGCTCTCAGATCTTCTCTGTGTCTGTGTGTGTGTGTGTGTGTGTGTGTGTGTGTGTGTGTGTGTGTGTGTGTGTGTGTGTGTTTCTATCTCCGCCCCATCCATCCTTTCCGAAGTGAGAGAGCGGGAGAGAAGGCTGCAGCAAAATGCATTTTTTAGCGATAGGAAGCACTCTGGGGAGTACAAAACGGTGTCACACTGTAAACATGCAAATGAAGACTTACACAAGAATGCGTTATGATCTGCCGTGAATCCGCATCGATGCAGAATCGCAGGGGTTATATCGGGGTAGATAGCCAAGGGATTCGCAGAGAGGATGCGCTGCCGCAGTTAAGTGAATATAAATCAAGTCTGTATGTGTGTCAGCTGTGGGACAGTGTTCTGTTAAAGTTTAGGAAGGACGGGGAGGGGGGAGGAAAAGTGTGAGAAGGAAACAGTAGCGAGAGAGAGAGAAAGAGGGAAAGAGAGGCAGAGAAAGGCATGAAGAGATGGGAATCCAGAAGAAGAGAGAGAGACAGTGGGAAAGAGAGACAGAGAAAGGCATGGAGAGATGGGAATCCAGAAGAAGAGAGAGAGACCGAGGGAAAGAGAGACAGAGAAAGGTGTGAAGAGATGGGAATCCAGAAGAGGAGAGAGAGACAGTGGGAAAGAGGGGCAGAGAAAGGCATGAAGAGATGGGAATCCAGAAGAAGATGCAAGGAGAGAGACTAAAAGCTAAATGGACATAGATAGACAGAAAGACATGAGAGTGAGAGAGAGACAAAGGAAGAGATGAAGAGAAAGACATCAAAACAGATGGATAGATACAGAGAGACAAATAAAAAAAGGAATGAGAGTGAACATTAAAGGCGATACGTGTAGCATTTTAACATCAATTAATTATTACCACATCAATTTTGAGACATTAGTATCAGTACCATGAACAAATGAGATCATCGCAGAGAAGATTGTCTCCACCTGCCTCTATACTGTCTTTTACATTGTGTGCCATTAGGTCGGATTATGGACACACAGAAGAAGCCATAGAGCAAAAAAAAAGAGCAGTGGCTTCGCTCCTTTTCTGTCCAAATGCTCCAGTCTCCCTCGGTGTCACTGGGTAAGCCTGTTCACCCAGTCCTAACACTGCTGCTCATTGTGCATGCTGCTCTCTCTCAGTGTGTGCTCAGCAGTGCTTACAGACTGCTGTCATTGACATCGCAGCCCTGTGCAGCGGGCCTGAACCGCTGCATGTTTGGACTGGGCCCCCGAAAGTCAAGGCAGCCTCTATTATGCTCCGGCATTAACGACAGACTCATCCAAGTTCAGACTCGGTTGGGAGCCTCTTAGATCCATAACAGTGGACGTTGTTGCTCGGGGAGAGCAGGACAGACGCCTTTGCAATAACTGAATCTTGTCAGAAATGTTACTGTTGGGAAGTTATCCCAAGATTTGGGCTCGGCCTTGTTGAACCGCATGAATCACATGAAGAATTTCAATCTAAAATGTGATATCCATTTGAGGGAAAATGTGACAAACTCTCACTAAATCATCAATGGTATGAAAGTAAAACTCACTGTTGATTATTATTGTAAGTTATTAGGTATCTTGACCCATTTACTTCCAAATTGGTGACATTTTAGAGGATTTAATCATGTGTTTTTTAAATGACATTGAGCAATGAGCTTTAGGTAACATTTTTGGAATGAAATGCTACAAATGCAACCTTCACTTTTTTGTTTTTTAATTGCACAAAGATAAAAATCTTGAGTAGGTGTGTTTGTCTGGTGGTTGTTCAAACTTTATAAACAAAATGCATCAACGTGGGAAACCTGAGAGTGGGTTTCCAGCCGATTTGTAACTTCACAGGTCCGTTGGCATCGCTGCTGCATCTCCAGCCTCCAAGTCATCTGAAAAAATGTCATTAATATCTGGCATCTGTCCATCTGAAGAGTTAGTGGCTGATACTGAGGGAGAGTCGATTCGGTCCATTATATAGTCCAGCAGCTCCCAGAGGAGATCCATCTCTGTCTCATCGTAGTCGGAGTCAGAGTTTGACCCGGCCTCGCTCGACCCGGCCTCGCTCGACCCGGCCTCGCTCGACCCGGCCTCGCTCGACTCCGCCTCGCTCTCCTGGTCTATCACAGCGTTGTTGAGGTGGAGATGGTCAAACAGCATCAGGCTGAGGTGCAGGAGGAAGAGGTCGATGTAACGAGCCTCCTCCTCCTCCTCCTCATCGGAGTCGTCCTCATCGTCGGTCTCCTCTGACCGGCAGTCCGGGTCGGAGTCCTGGACAGACATTTGGGTGTTTCCTCTGGATGTCTGGGTCAGTGTTTACTCCTGCCTGTCCAAACAGGGCTGTTAATATCTTTTGAATGTTGAGTTCTGGACTGCTGTTCTGCAGTGTCTGCCTGTGACATCATCACAGCTGACATCATGGGTCATTTAGCCAGATGAGGATGGAAATGACAGGACAAATTGGAGACCGGTTTCCCCCGTGGCGTGGTTATGTGTCACTGGGCCTGTGAAGAGGCGTTTCTCCTAATTGCCAGCACTGTTTATTGGAGCACACCATGCATTGTACATCAATGTCATGTCTAGGTGAAGGAATATAAGGAAGTGCATGCATACACACACACACACACACACAGACACATATAGGGCACGTTCACACCAAGAATTGGATTTGTTTTGACTCTTTTCTGTGGCCAAAATCTCTAACCTGGTGCGATGACGGGTTACCAAAACTCTGTCCAATAAACAAGCGACTTGTGAGTCATGTGACTTTTTTTTTTTCAAGCCCTGGTTCATTTGTAACTGGGCAGTATGAACCTAAATGAACCAAATACAAAGTAGTAAACCTTTCAACTATGGTTCAGACTAGAGCTTAAATGATTAGTGGATTAATCGATTAGTAGATCGACAGAAAATGTATCGATTATAATTCTGATAATCGATTCGTCGCTTAAGTCATTTATAAGTAAAAATACCAAACATTTTCTGGTTACAGCTTCACAAATGCGAAGATTTGCTGCTTTTCTCTGTTTCATATTATTATAAAATGAATACTTCTAACTAATATGGCTGCTGGTCAGACTAAGTTAGAAATTTTTAGAATCACTTTGGGATCTGGGAACTTGTGAGGGGCATTTAACATTTTATAGACTAAATGATTAATCGATTAATAAAAAAATATATATAATCAATAGATTAATCGATAATGAAAATAATTGTTAGTTGCAGCCCTAGTTTGGACCAAGGAAAACAAACTGTAACCAGGTGACTGGACCCATAAAACTCATTCTGCACATGGAAGTCGTAACAGAGTTTATTGTCAGTTGGCACAAACTTCACTCTTCCCCTGTCAAGTTCCTGTTATGGGCCATTCTGCTTCCTGTTTGTCATGCTGAACACATACAAAGTGAGCACACTGCATCCTAATGGTACAATAGACCAATGCAGTGACGGTCGTTCAATGCACTTCCCTCTGCAGCTGTAACCAAACTGTGTACCACACTGCTTCAGTACACACAGCTGTAGAACTGTGAATGTATGTATGTAGACGTCCTGTACATTTATTACTCTTTATTACTAGTACTCTGCGAATAAAGTGCTTCTGATCAAATCCAGATGTCCCTTTAACATCTTAAAGGGACATTTCACCCATAATATGATGTAATATATCGAGGGTTTGATGTGAAACGTGCGTCCGTGACATTTTGGCTGAAAATCAATATTATATATCATCAGAAAGCTGTCATTGAGCTCTATCTGATAGTTGAAAGAACACATTTTTAATCAAAACAAAATTTAAATTGAGTGAAATGTGAAAAGTGAAGAAGTGGAAAAAATGAACAAGTGAAAAGATTACATTTGGTGCAAAAAGTGCACTTTTTTTTTAGCTTAAAGCTTTATCAATTTTCTGAATCTTAATCTGTTAAACCTTGAATACTTTCTATGTCCTGTTTAAAATACAGAAAATGCAGTCATTTATTGTCTTTCCTCTGTTATAAAATTAGGAAAATGTGATGCTCTTTTTGCTCTAAACCCTCAGTGTGTTTGGTGATTGCTTTTATGCGACACATTGTCATACAGTACCATGACTTTACCGGGGCTACCCATGTCCCAACTCCCTATCCCCGGCAGTGCCATCTACCCAGTGCAGCACAGGACCACCACTACTGTAGCTGGTGCTGGGCTTTCCCCGCAGCCAGCGTGTTGCCCTTGGCCCGCTTCCAGATCTGCCGGGCTGACGAGGGCTGCAGCGGGCGGCGAGGTCTTTGATCCGACTCCAGATCTGTCCTTCGGTTTTTTTCTTTACACACTGCATTGGATCAGGGCCTGCCAAAACTAGCATCATGGGAACCTCAATTAGACCCTGAGGGATGCTGTGTGAGAGAGAGAGAGGGAGAGAGAGAATTTATAGGCTGGAGACGGGGCTTCTATTCAGGAGAGTTCAGAAGGTATTATTTACTTATTTACTGTGTTTGCAGTGGGTGATGAGATGGTAGTAGAGTGTGTGTGTATGGTATGTTTCTGTTTTAAGTGGAGTCACCCACATCACAGAGAGCTCTGTGTGTGTTATTTTCCATCTCTTCCACACTATAACCTTGTTTACTATGGCTTGGTCCCCTTCTGTTAAGTGTGGCACTGTGATATTTACAGTGAGCTATTTTTACTAGATGAACAGGGCCCCACGGAATGACACACACACACACACACGCGCACACACACACACAGCATTTCACTCACTCTTTGATGTGGCCTGCCCTGCCTCGCCATAGCAGACACATACTATCTGAGCCTGGTATAGGTGACCGCAACACATGCATAGACACACACACACACACACACACACACCATCATCAACACCACCATAACCCAATTCCTCAAATCCAAACGTTAACACACTCCTGGGCTGGAACCCTCTAGTCTGAATTGTTAGTGTGGGTGTGTAAGGCTCCGGTCACTTCAGCTCAAAGTGTCTCAATTCAGTTTTTTTTCCCTTCACATCACAGATCTGATGTTTTCTAGTTTTTGCTTAGCCAGACTATTTTCCACACTTCGTTTTCAGTGTGCACAGAAGAACCGGTTTTTGAGCTCAGTGAAGTGCAAGAAAACAGTTGGGGTTGTTTGATTGTTAAGCAACCAGCGGCACTGAGCCCATGGCACAGTGATGGCACTCTTCTAAAATCATTGTTGTGGAACTAGCACAGCATTAGCACTAGTTTTCCATCTTAAACCTGCTAGCGTTCTGCTGCTAGCTGGACGTCGTCTAGCTTCGTTGTTGCGTGTCGTACGGGAGAGTTTGAAAGAGGGAACACACAGCGTAGAGCGGAGGAGGATGATGGAGCCGGCCAAAAATCGCAGGAGCCAATGGGAGGATTATCCAAGCAGCCGACATCCGCTGAGTTAGACTAGATGTTTTCTTCTTCTCAAAACTTTTTTATTGATTTTGCACTAGTGTTGTAGACAAGAAACAGTGACATATCCGCAAGACGTATGAGTGAACTGGTTTCTGATTTGACAGACGAGACATATAAGTAATATGCAAGACATATAAACAATAACAAGAACATGAACCAACCCTCAGCTCTATCAACTCCTACCCAACCTTCACATATTCATTCACCCTTCCCACCCAAATTCCCAAATTCTCCCACTGAGACTAGATGTTTTTTAATCGATGTGAACAACAAACAGTTGCATGGAGTCGCTTTGTTTCCAATTCTGATCTGGACCACATGGCTGTGTGGATAAAAACTGGATCCCAAAGCAAGCAAACTAATACTGCGATTTGTATTTGAACGCCCAAATCAGAATTTGTCAGCGTTGCCATGACAATAAGTAAATCTTACATCATTCACTTGAGACGACTGTCATAATTTTAGTGTCACGGCAGCTTGGCTGCAGTGTTAGCACTGAGGGAAAGAAAGCCAACAGCCGATTTGATTGGTATTTAGGGAGATGCCTTAATTGAGTCAAAACTTGAAGGCACATGCCGTAACCAAAATGTGATTTAAAAACAGAGGGAGAAACAAAGGTACAACAACAAGTTGCAGGAGGAGGGAGGGATACACACATTCACACATTCACACACTCAGTAGAAGTCTTCATGATCTCAGCTAGAGCACCAAATCAGCCGCTGAGCGTGTGACTGTGAAGCAGAGTGTTGAGGCTAGAAAAATCTGTCCAAACACTTTCAGCACTATGGATGTATAAATATGAGTAATGTATTTAATTTAGACGGGGATTTGTAAGTGAGTCAGATGGATGTGAAACCTGGCGGGACTGGTTTGGAAAATAGCAACTCTGGAGGCAAGAAAATCACACACAAAGATCCCTGTGTTTCTTGTGTTTTTAATGAGTTGAATGCAAGCTCTGTCAGGTTTGTCTCTATTGAGAAGGAAACGGTCTTCCCCCTCCAGTCACTCTCTCTCTCACACACACACACACACACACACACACACACACACACACACACACACACACACACAAAAAAGCCTATGTTACAGTGATTTGTTTGCATTGCTTTGTTGACAGATGCAGATTTAGAGAACACAGTCTACTTCCCGCCTCTCTGTGTCAGATAAAAGTTTTACAGCTTGGCTTTGATTTCCATTGCCCAGCAGGTCTGCTGTGGAGAGACTGGCTGCTCCATTAAAGTCCATTTACAGAGAGATAGATGGTGTTGGACAGTTAGTGTGCTGTCAGCAGCCTTCCTATCGTAGTTTACTCCATTTACTCGCAGTGACAGTCTGTCATGAGATTGGGCCATAGAGTATGCAAAAAATATCATTCCTGTGTGTTTTGTATATATCCATTTTTTGGGGGGAAAATGTGTTGTTCATTAATCAATATCTCTAAACCATAGAGGAATAGAGGATCCAGTTTTTAAATATATAAACGTTTTATTACCCAGAGACTTAAATCAAACACTGTTTGCTGTAACTTACTTAAATTTTTGGATGTTGATCATTTTAAAAGCAGGTGTCACTTAGGCCATTTCGAATGGAGAATATAATTTTGTATTGAAACTATTTATGCTGTACATGTTGGTGTGTGTGTGTGTGTGTGTGTGTGCATTCCACAACACAAAACAGCAGGAAAACAAAGCGATAACAAAACTGTAATTCCCCATTAGAAAGGAGTGGGAATTGTGTGATTAAAAAAAAAAAAAAAACAAGTCAGAAAATTCAGTCTTTCAGAGTGAGATGGCCATCAGCTGGAATTCACAGGGGGTTTGTGGGTGGGTGGAGGGGGGGCGGAGTCCAGTTTACAGGAAGTGACACGGGCCGTCACAAACCACATGACATCTGTCACGGCGGTCCGGCAGCCTTTGTGTTTGTGGCTGACGAGGCACAACGCCACAGGGAATATATCATATCATACCTCCTTTTCTCACTCTTTCCCCTTTTTCTTTCCATCACTCCTTCATTCTTTTGCTCTTCTCTGCACTTCATCTGCTCTTCTGTTCACTCTAGGGCTGCAACTAACCATTATTTTCATTGTTGATTAATCTGTCGATTATTTTCTCTATTAATCGATTAGTTGTTTGGTCTATAAAATGTCAGAAAACGGTGAAAAATGTGGATCAGTGTTTCCCAAAGCCCAAGATGACGTCCTCAAATGTCTTGTTTTGCCCACAACCCAAAGATATTCAGTTTACTGTCATAGAGGAGTAAAGAAACCAGAAAATATTCACATTTAAGAAGCTGGAATCAGAGAATTTTGACTTATTTTTCTTAAAAAACGTCTTTAAAAAACTTTCTTAAAAATTACTCAAGCCGATGAACGGATTATCAAAATAGTTGGCGATTAATTTAATAGTTGACAACTAATCGATTAATCGTTGCAGCTCTAGTTCACTCTGTCATTCTTTTGCTGCACTTTTTGCTCTTTATTCCACTCATTCTTTCAGTCTTTTCTCTTCTTTTGTTCTTTTCTGTATCTCATCATTAAAGTGATAATCTGCAAGATCTGTTTTTTTTTTTTTTTTTGGCTCCATCTTTGTTGCTCAGCAGCGCTCACTGCTGTAGCAACATGGACATTTATTTATTTGAAAATGTTGCAGATTATCACTTTTTTTTGCTCATTCTTGCTTTCTTTAACTTTTTTCTTTATTTCTTTTGCACTCTTCTCTTTCTTTCTGTCTTACTTTCTCTATTTGTCTCCTCTTTCTCCACCTCTGTTCATCCTCTGATCATTTTCTCTCATTCCCCTTATCTTCCTTTTTCAAATGTCTGCAATTCCTCCTCTCAGGCTATCCTTTCATCGTGTGATAGTTTGTAGAGTTCTTATTATTATCCAGCCACATAATGTCTCCTGTGCCCTTTGCTGGCTGTGTCTAGCATGGTGAACTCCATACATTGCAGTGAATTGGAACTGTACAAGTGGATAATGAGGCTGTAACCCTCGGGGCTTCTGTGTGGGGGCCGAACCCAAACAGTCACGTCTTAACTCATACTTTGTCAAACACACACACACACACACACACACACACACCCACACAGTTACACATGTGCAGTCGTATCGGCGTACACCTCGTCTCTCGCTCGATTGCAGCTTTTCAATCTTATTATTTTCCTTGGGTGGTTTTTGCATGCAGTCATGTTGTGTTTTTTTTTTTGCACGGGTCTTTACATGTCAAGACATTTCAGAGTGAATTTGCCCTATTATCTAGCAGTTGTACGTCTCATTTGCGGTTGTGTGTACTGTGGTAGCTTTTTGTGTATCGACAGGATTCAAAACTACAGAGAATATTAAACTTATTATACTTATTAT
Organism: Centroberyx affinis; assembly: GCF_046629955.1. Classification (NCBI taxonomy): domain Eukaryota; kingdom Metazoa; phylum Chordata; class Actinopteri; order Beryciformes; family Berycidae; genus Centroberyx; species Centroberyx affinis. The sequence goes on along the minus strand of NW_027280595.1, from coordinate 93,054 downwards.
ACTCTATCTTGCTATTTCTTTCACCGTTTCTGGCTTCCTTTCTTTTTTTTTTCACCCGTCTCATCTTTACATTCGTATCTGTCCTAGTGCTGCTCGTAAAGCACCTTAAGCTGCATTCTAGGTATGAAAACCGCTGTATAAATAGTTCATTATTGTTAGGGATGGGATAATGTATGGAAATTCAATATACCGCAATACAAAAATGCAACATTGCGTATCGTGGGCCAGAAAAAAATGAATGGTGATATTAGCTCCATTTTATTCTGCTGTAGTAATCACAAATGAGACGCTTGACCATCACAATTTCACAAGCTCTCCATCCAAAATGATATTGTTTTGCACTTTGTAATGACATTTTTTAATTGTTTACATTCTAGCAAGTGAAGAAATAAACATAATTCTGCACAATCAGACTTTGTTTTCATTGAACTTGTATTTTTTTTTCATCGTATCGTGGTTGTATCAAATCAAGAACCCAATATCGCGTATCGAATCGAGTCCCGTCACTAATTATTATCACTCTTTCATTCTTTCACCCTTTCTTAATTTTTTTCTTGCATTATTTCCGTTTTGCGCTGTCATTTCCCTTCCCTGCCCTTTCTAAAAGCTCACCCCTCTCTTTCTTTACCTCTCCACCTCTGCTCATCTTGTAAGTGTGCCCTTTGCATGTGTTTTTACATGTCAGAGCATTTGACAAGAAATCGTACTCAATTATCCAGTAGCTGGGCTTGTAGTTCCCTCCGGGCCCCGGGGCTTGGGAATGTCCTGCTCCGGGAGCTTAGGCTGACAAAATGAGCGTCGTGTTTTAAATCGCTTCTTAAATCGTTTCTATACCCACACGCTTTTATAGGATTTACTTGTACTAACGTTATTGTTGTTGTAATTGCCTGTTTTATCCGTCAAGAAACCTGTTTTCAATTCACATAAAGCTTTTTCATTGTATCTTATTTTCCTCTCATTTGTTATATATCGCATCCACATTGAACTTATTCCATACTGCCTATATTTCATAATTTGTTGGTATATTCTCATCTTGTACATAATTTTAATGTTTTTTCTTCATCTTAATTAGTTTGTCTGCTACTACTGCTGCTGTTTTGCACACCCTCTTAATGCTGTAATCCGTACTTTTTTACACTTTCATTCATACATATCAACCAAACATGTTCTTGTGTTGAAATTGTCGGTTGCACATGGTTATATTACCCTCTTTTACTTCATATTCCATTTAGCTTTGCCGTATCCTCTTAGTTGTTGCAGCTGTAGTGACCCAAAATAGGGATCCTTACAGTTTCATCTTATTGTCATCTTATTGCAATGTACTTTATAACTGTTTTGAAGAGTGCTATTTAAATTAATTACTGTCATATCATGATTTTGCACATGTCAAGACAGTGGATGGTGGATTTCAGCCAGTTGAGCACTATCTGTGATTCTAATTCTCTCTCTCTCTCTCCCTCCTCCAGGATGCCAGCTACTGGCTGCAGGTCCACAGGCTGGAACACGGTGACGGGGGCATCCTGGACCTGGACGATGTGCTCTGTGACGTGGCCGACGATAAAGACAGGGTAAGTCGTGCCTGCAGGAGAAGACGTGAACGCCGCTGCATCACGGCGGCAAAATCACTGGCTGTCTGAAGCAGGAGCTCTAACACACATTTCCCCACCGTTCTCTGTGGTTTTCAGAGCATGAGCAGTGTGCTTTGTTGAGCACTGATGGCACATTGACAGCATGCATATTTGAAGGATTGTCTTTTTTCATTGTAAGCCCTTATTCATGTAGGGAAAGTTGATTGGAGATGCTGTTTTTCAGCACCGTCCTGCTTCAAACTCACTTACACAAAGGGATGTGGAGGGTCAACCCACCTAAACTCTGTTCACCCACATTTTTAGGCTTGAAAGTATACATTGAAAGTATATTGTACTAAGTACTATCAAATGAATGCAATATATGAGGATACGGTTTTGAAGAAAAATGCAAGCTTTTTGGAAAATATAATTTTTGTTTATATTGATGGTTGTATGCGTTATGATAACTGACTGGAAGTTATAGTTTACCCCACCCCTTTATTTACCACTGCATTACTAGTTACACATATTCACATCTAGGATATGCCCTGTACAACTACAGTCCATTGGCTACTGAGCAGCTCCAGCAGCATTTTAGGGTTGTCTGCCTTGCCTAAGGGAACCTCATCAGTAGTTGGTGAACCCAGTCCAACTTAAACGCTTACTGTGCCATGCTTCTGTTTTCTTTTGATCAACTACTGCTAAGTTTTCCGCTTGCTAGCTAGCAGTCCAGAATGGTGCACCTTACATTCTCAGTGTTTCTGGTGTGATTGCTGGGGGAGAGAAAGCTTTCGTGTCTAATACATGAAAGCCCAAAACTGCTGCACTTGGTTTATCGCAGTATCGGCATGAGCAAAAACCACTTCAGGATCAGTCACATTAATCACAGAGTACAATAGATGCACAGAAATTTGTCTTGGTGACACTGGTGCAGAGATGGATTAATGTATTAGAATTTTCCAGTGTTTCCTGACAACAAGGACCTCACAAGTGGTGCTTAATATCAGCACTGTGTGCAAATGAATTGATTATCACCTGTATGTTTTGTAGCATTAATAGTTAATCATTAGCCTGGTGTGAAACAGTAGGCCTGCATTAAAACTGGGTCGTCTTGCTATCCAAGGCAGAGGAAGTGCTTCCTGATTCTGCACTGACCAATCAGATAAGAAACCTTGTGTACCAAAACAGCTCTTATCTTTTGTTTGGCTTTCATTAATAACACAGTTAACCATCTCTGTGGTCTGTACATGCCACTGTGTGTTTACATTAGCCTTACATATCTTTTCCACTATCTAAACAACAAATGTCATGAGAGCTAGAACTCTGTGTGACCTAGATAAGGATACATACCACACTGTGTGCCTTATTAATGTAGAAATATGAGGGTGTAGCAAATATGGATCTACTAGAGAGATTTAAAAACCTATAAAGCTTTAATTCTATACATGATTAAGATGATTAATGTTGAGGCTTTATACTAAAGAGACTCTAAACACTGCTTCTCTCACTTGTAGAAAGATGTTAGAGCTCAATCACTTTTGTCTGGGGACTCAAAATTAATGGCCAAAATCAATATACAGTTGAAAAGAAGTAATGGATCGGATCGATGCTGTGAATTGGCATCATCTGTGAAAAAGTGTTACCTGTGCATCCTTAATTTAAACCAAACCTCACTGGAGGATGGCATGTTTTTGGTTTGCACGTCAAGTTAGTCAGAGGGTATCTTTCCTACTCCGACTTCAGGCCTTCAAGCTGAGAGTCGTCGCTATCGAAAGCCTGACAATCTTGCTTCCTCACGCCCTGATGCATCACCTTCAGAGCAATTTGTCACTGTTACAGATAGGAAAATGGCTGGAGGGAAGCTGATTGTGACTGACAGCCTGGAGGTCACAGGGTTACATTCTCTGCCGGGGGTCGGATCCTACAGTAGATACCCCTTGAGACACTTAAAGGCGGTATGTGTAGCATTTTAACATCAATAAATCACTAGCACAGTAATTTTGAGACATTAGTATAATTACTAAAAACAAATGAGACCATCACTGAGAAGACTGTCAGCCTATACCGCCCTTTACTCTGCATTTCACATTGTTTCTCCACCTGGTCGCATTTGGATGGGAAATCTGCTGGATCGCTTTACGGCACAAAACAGGGAGAGGTTCTGTTCTTCCACAGCAAACGGACCTAAAGCTTTCTGAGTTTCTGGCAGCAGATGGTGGAAGGAGTGAGAGGCCGATGGGGGGAAAAAAAACACTTTTTAACATGTTTATTTCCTTCAGTAAAGTGAAAGAGAAAACAACCAACATCATCTTGCAACAGGGTTTATGGGAAATATGGTCATAATTTGGAGAAACACTAGCACTAACAAAGCCACTGGTGTGAGATGGAGGCGAGCAATCTTTTCCACCATGGTCTCATTTATTTACAGTAATTATACCAAGGAATTGCAATTAGTTTGACAGTGATTTATTGGTGTTTAAATGCTACACGTGGCACCTTTAAGTGACTGCAAAATAATCAGTATTGCTGCATGAGTTGGACCATAGGCAGCATAATTCTGCAGTTGGAGAAAACTCTGCATCTGTTTTCTGAGGTAAAGAAAAGAATGCTTAGTGAAATTATACAGTAGGGGTTTTGGCGAGGTGCAAGGCCCCCAGGGTCACGAAACTCACTCAACTCATAAATCCAAGTAAGAATTTCAAGTTTAAGTGATATGTGACCTCTGCTGATCAGGGTACAGTGTTTAAGTTTTAGGAATGCTGCGTTTTTGGTGGTGAGCGCTTTCTCTTGCAACTCTGTCAACAGCATGTTTATAGGCCTCCAGTGTGTGTGTGTGTGTGTGTGTGTGTGTGTGTGTGTGTGTGTGTGTGTGTGTGTGTGTGTGTGTGTGTGTGTGTGGATGCATCCCACAGGTTTTGCTGTCAGTGAGGCCTAGACCCTCTCGGCGAGCTGTCAACACACTATCTCTTCATATTACTCTTTCTCCTCCTCTATCCCTCTCTCCTTCCTCCCTACAGGCTTTTTCCACCGGAGAGAATATATATATACGTTCGTGACATGACAACCCTTCAGCCTCACTGACACAAATCTGCACCGCTCTCCTCCCTTTGACACTAAACCCCATTGGAGATCGCTGTATGTTTTGATTCTCCGCACGTTTTCAGCATTACCCCTTTAGGAAAAACTCCACTGGAATGGAAACTTTTAGAGCGGGAGCGATTTGAGTTTAGTGTTTTTACACGTCTTTATTTAGTCGAGGGGTTACGCTGCACGGCAGGGTCGCTCAGAAGGTGGAAGACTGTCCAGTAATCGAAAGGTTCAGCATCCACAACAGACAACGTTTCTATCAGAGGTCCTGTGAAAGTGTCCTAGTGGTCAGGGAGATGTTCCTGTAACTAAAAGGTCACAGGTTTGATTTAGGACTGAAAGATATTGACCAAAACATCTAATTGCGGTTATCTGACAGAATATCGCAATTGCAATTTAAACTGCGATTCTTATCATCACAGGGTTTTCTCGTCATACATTTTTTTAGAAAAATTGTTGAAAGAAAAGTGATTTGATAAAAAAAAAAAAGATGTCAGAGTGCAGGATTTACTGAGTTTGAGTATGATGAAAGGTTTTCACCAATATTGTACTTGATTCATGGACCAAAGATTGTTCAGAAATGCAGGTTGGACGCCTCTCTCTATTGTGATTTCAATTTTTTTCCGATTAATTGTTCATTGTGTGCAACAGCCATTAAGTTGCAGTGAACTGTCTTGAAATATTGCAGAGTAATACGCAATAAATCCCTACCTGCGCACTGTGAGACCTTCAACTAAATGCCTTTAATCTGTAAAGCAAATGTAACCGTTGTACATTTGCTAGACTTTTTAAAAACTTGAAACTACACTGTTAAATTTGCCCTGAACCCCGACGGTGCCACGCTCTGCCTGTTGAAGCTACACAGGACTGCAGAAGGGTTTGAGCCAGGATGGTTTTGGAAAGGGGTCAAATTGGCCCCTTATTACATTTCGATTTGTGTTTTGTTATAAAATCTAATCTTATCTCCATCCAATTCTCCTGCTGCATTGTGGAAATATCTTTCTGAGTCGAAATGTGCGCTGAGGCAGAGTTTGTTGTTATGAGCTGGACTGGAGCAGACATGCAGGTTAGCAGGTTAATGTGCAGCATGGTGAGTCTCTGCCAGTCACAAGTAAAGCAGAATGCACTGGTACACTGGAAGAGACTTGCTGTGAGAAGAGTGAAAAGCTGAAGTTAGAACTAGGGCTCCAACCAACGATTATTTTCATTATCAATTAATCTATTGATTATATTTTCGATAATCAGTTGGAATGAAATGTCAAAAATAATGACAATACCTATCAGAAGTCACCAGAGCCCAAAGTGATTCTTAAAATTGCTTACTTAGTCTGACCAGCAGCCAAAAAACCAAAGAATTCAGTGTTGCACTTCGATTATAACAATTATAACCAATTCATTTTCTATCGATAGACTAATTGACTGATTGACTAATCGTTTCAGCACTAGCTTGAACTCAAAAGACTCAAAGAGATTTTGCACACACCGAAAGAGCAACATTCAGTGCAAACTGGATTGAAGTGTCTGTTGCCTGTTATTTTGAAGAGGGTCAATTGGTTGCATTGATTAAACTCCAGAGGGACTTTTTTATATTTAAGAGGGTCATCGGTGCAGCCTAGACCGATGCTTGCAGGAGTCAGTGTTACAGAGTGATGAACTTGACCATGAGGCAGCAAGCTGATCCCTTTTTAAATCCCATGTTCTGCTGTAGCTTGGGACCGGCAGTGTGTCAGGCTGTCAACTTAAAAGAAGCCTGAGAGCAACAGAGGAGCAACAGTCTGAAGTCGGGCTCTTGGCCAGAGATCAGGGCTTCAGCTGGCCCAGATCCCCTCTCTCTTTGTGTTGTGTGTGTGTGTGTGTGTGGACACAAGTGTGAGTTCAGCGTGTGTCTGTCCTGAACACAACTGTGTCAATGCCTCTGTGTGTGTGTGTGTGTGCTTGTGGACAGGCTGTGAGCACAAGTGTGTGTGGAAGTGAATCCAGTTGCTGCGTGTTTGTGTGTATGGCATGAGTACAAGTGTGTGAATGTCAGTCCAGTCCCTGTGTCTGTGTGTGTGTGTGTGTGTGTGTGTGGCTCCTGACCTCTGACCTCAGGGAAATACCTACTAATGACAGCCAGCATGGTTGAGTGACGTTAAGCTCAGACGCTGTTGTAGGGAAATGAAATTAATTCAGGCTTTCCTGTTTTGTGTCCCAGCAGTGTCGATTGGATTATTGGAATGGATTAAAAAGTGTGTGTGTGTGTGTGTGTGTGTGTGTGTGTGTGTGTGTGTGTGTGTGTGTGTGGGTGTATAGCCCCTTTCACACATGAAACCCGTCAAAGTGCCAGATTGAGTGTGCTGGTAATGGCAGTGGTTTGTGTCGTTCACACAAGTCATGCCATTCCACCTAATGTTGTGCTTGATCGGTCCGTGTATTTTTTCGGTCATTCTACTTTCTTTTCAGAAACAGAAAAAAAAAAAAAAAGAAAAACGTATTTTGCCAGAAAAATCAGACTTGTTAATAATAATAATAATAATAACCTGTTGATCACGCATGATAGGTCTAATAATGTGTCTGATATGCGCGATATTCTAATATCCACGTGTTGGAGCTTTCTCAGCTCGCAGGAAGGTGAAATTATTCCAGACAGGAGTGTAGATTAGTAAAATGGTCTTTGAACATTTTATATCAGAAATCAAGTTTATTACTGGGTTGAGCAGCGCCTCCTCTCTCTCTCTCTCTCTCTCTCTCTCTCTCCTCTCTCTCTCTCTCTCTCTCTCTCTCTCTCTCTCTCTCTCTCTCTCTCTCTCTCTCTCTCTCTCTCTCTCTCTCTCTCTCTCTCTCTCTCTCTCTCTCTCTCTCTCTCTGCTGAAAGACGCACAGCAGCGGCTTCTCTCTCAGATCCAAAACGGGCTTTTTCGTTGTATTGTGTGTTTTACAAAGAAGAAAAGGAAAATCAAGTCCTTTTTTATAAATGTTGATTCTACCATTTCTGACCAGGAAAATGAAAAATACCTTCTATTTCCGTTTTTCAGTTGTGGATTTTTAAATGAAAATCAAACCACCATTCGTTTTTCATTTTTTAATTTCTGTTTGTGAAAAGAAAATAGAATGACCAAAAATACACGGACAGTGCTTGTGCCGTCAATGTTCTGGCACCTTTCACACATACAGGCCACAGCCACACTAATACGTTTTCTTTTTAAAACGCTGTTTTAAAACGAAAACAATCTCCGTCCACACGACACATCACATGACCGTTCACGTACACTGGGCATGCGCGTGCCGGTGTAAACAGGAAGCAGATTGTCTACTCTGCGGTTGGTTGCTTAGTTGCAGAAAATACTATGAGGAGGAAGAACAGCAATGGCGAAAAGTACGACCAGAGATTTCTTTGCTTGGACCGACGAGGAGGTGAAACTGTTACTGTAACTGATGTTGTCTTGTTTTCTTCCCGGAAAAGGGTCACGTGATAGGGGGCGTGACGAATCAGGGAAGGACACGTCGTGACCGATAAGACCCAATCAGGAAGCGAACGTGGGTGTCCGCGTCATCAAAAGTCAAATCAAAATCATTTCAAAAGTCTCAGTTTCCGCCCGTCCAGACTAAAACGCAATCCCGGAGTTTTCGAACTAAAAAGGGGTCAGCAGTGTTTTCAAAAGTCTCCGTTTTAGCCGGAGTAGTGCGGACACTAGGCGTAAACGTAGCAAAAGTTATGCGTTTTAAAACAAAAACGTATTAGTGTGGATGTGGCCACAGTCGATACGGAGCTGGGAAATTGACAGCACTGATATACTGGCATTTCCACACCGGCTGCTGTTCACACATGACGGGCCTGGGGCTTCTGAGTGAGAGAGGAAGAAAGAAAGGGGTGCGGGTGAGAGAGAGAGGGAGAGAGAGAGAGAGGGAGATGGACAAAATGACACGACTGCTGTATGTGACAGCTGTTCGCCGGTCTTGTTGACCTCTCTCTGTCAGTGCGTGTGTGTGTGTGTGTGTGTGTGTGTGTTTTCAGATGGCACTTCGATAAGCATGCTTTGACTCAGATCTCGTTCCAGTATGCCTCAGCTTACTTGTGAAGGAAGGCTGTTGTTGTCAGTAAAGTAGAACTGTTCTGCAGTTCTACTGAACTTCAACTCTCACTTCAGTTTTAGCCATTTTGTGCTTTATTATTGGTTAAAGCTTTCGACTCATTATTTTACTTGGTTTTTTTTCTTGATTACATACAGCATTTATAGTATTTTTTTAAGAATTATGATGTGTTGAATTAGGAAAGCTCAATTGAAACAGCAAAATTTGATAAAAAAAAATAATTTATACTTGTGCACCCTGAAGAAGGCATAAGCCAAAATGCATGGAAGGTGTTTTGTGTTTTTAATATCTTTTTTCCCCCTCCATATGAATACACTTTTATATTTAACACTGTTTCTAATATGTTTTTGCCTGCATATGAATACATTTTGTATTTAACTCAGAGTTGTGCCTGGATATCTATATTTTTTGACACTAGAGCCGCATGTTTTTCCATTGTTTTTCTTTTCTATTCAGTTCTTCCCAACCCTACGATCACCTGTGAAGCTTGTTTGAAATGCTGATGATCTTCAAGTGCAATTTTTTTTTTTTGGCCTAAAATTCACTTAACAGTTGGATGTAAACACAGCTTATGGTAGCATTGCAACCAGCAACAGGCATAATGTAGGGAAAAGGTGGGTCACTTAAAGAAAGGAATGCCATGTGGGCTTGAGCTTGAGAGGAGAGGGGAAATGGAGAAATTAGGTGTGTTTGTGTGTGTGTGTGTGTGTGTGTGTGTGTGTGTGTGTGTGTGACTCCATCTATCCCGCTAAACATGACTGGTGCTCTCCTGGCAGCTGTGACTCATCTCCAGCCTTCCAGAGGAGCTTTTTAAAGACTGGGGGGAACGTCTGGCCCGTCACACAAGGACACTTTTATTAGCTTACACAGGCGAGGGAATGAAATGGAGAGAGAGATGTATGTATGTGTGTGTGTGTGTGTGTGTGTGTGTGTGTGTGTGTGTGTGTGTGTGTCACTCGCCTTGGGAACACGAGTGTATACATTTTATGAGCTATGTGTGTGTATGTGGTTAAATCTGTATCTGTTTAATGGAATTAAGTATAAGTGTGTGTGTGTGTGTGTGTGAGAGAGAATACGTATCATCCATTGCCAGGAACAGTGGCGGGTTGCCCTCGGACTTTCTGAATGTTTTTCCAGATGCCATCTTTCCGTCCGTTGGTGTCCTCCTCCTTCCCTTCTCTCCTCCCTTCTTTTTTTTCTAAACTTTTCTCCTCTCATGCCAAGCTCGCATTCCTTTTTTTTTATTTTTAAAGGGGTGTTAAGTAATTTAAGACCTTTATCAGCCTCCATCAGCGACAAGCGACAAACCTTTCTCCTTCTACACAAGTCTTCTTTTTCCAAAACAAAGTACAGGCCGGAAAAGCATTGATCAACCCCCACATGTTATGGTGATTTTCAGTGTTACTTTGAAAATGTAATCGATTACTCTTTACTTATTACTAATTTAAAAAGTAATCACATTATTTTACTAATGACTCAACAGGAGCAGTAATTAGTTACACTACACATTCCATTACTTTCCATTTAGTTGGCAGTAAAGGCTCTTAGTTTTTCCCCTGAGTTTCACATTGCTGTGTTGCCCATTAGATCAGTGGTTCTCAACATGGGGTCTGGGGACCACCAGGGGTCCTTGAGGGGGTTCCAGGGGGTCCCCAGCAAATTGATGAATTGTTACACTTTTTTTTGTTTAAGTTAACACAATTAGAGAATGTGGAAGAATGACTGTTTTGATCATAGTTTCTCTGTTATCTCTCTACCTACAATACAGACAGTCATGGAATTCTGAGCTAAATCATATCTGACAATAAAAATATTCTCATGTTTGGGTCCGAGAGACAAAATCTTATCAAATGGGGGTCTGTGGCTCTAATGTGGACTAAATTAGGGGGTCCTTGATATGAAAAAGGTTGAGAATCACTGTATTAGATGCTTTGATAAACTGAATGCTGTGTTTTTTTTGCTGTGGAAAGCGTTTTGCTGCCACACAAAGTTTACAACAGACCAGAATGTTCTTTGCATCCTCGGCTGAGATCAATTCAAAGTAAAATGGGAAAACTTCCAGCTGCTGAAAGTCTGCTTCTTTCCCTCACCCTCCATCTTTTCTTTTGCTTTTTTTAGCTAACAGCCGACATAAACCTGCCCAGCATGTCCATAAGATACATATGAGGGAAAAAAACAAACAAAAAAACATTGAACATTTCAAAGGAGAGAACAGAAAAGGTTGAAGGAGGTTCAGGGTTAAATGATGCAGTAACAGAGTGTTACTGGGATTAGTAACTGTAATGTAATTACTGAATTTGAAATTGTAATCCCTTACACTACTCGCTACTGAAAAAAAAGTAATCACATTACTGTAAGGCATGTCCAACACTGGTCATTTTTTGCTATGGGGTAATAAAAACCTTATGAATTGCCCGTCCTCCCAGTGTCCTCTACAGTCCTGGGATAGTAGGGCGAAGGTGAGTGGAGATACTAGGTACGCACGCACACACACACACACACACACACACACACACACACACACACACACACACACAGACACACACACACACACACACACACACACACACACACACACACACACACACACACCCTTGCCAAAGCACACACACACACACAAATACTTTTCAGACCATCCACATTCATGCACGCATACACAGAGACACACACATTCTTGCTCTCTTCTGTCATACTCTCTTCTCTCTTGTACACACACACACACACACACACACACACACACACACACACATTCTTTCTCTCCCTCTGCCATCCTGTCCCCTCTCTCTCTCTCGTCTCTCTCTTTCACACACCCTGACATACCCTAGGTGTCCGGTGACAGACTCGTCCCTACACACTCCTGTAGTGTCACGACCCCGAGTGATGGCACCCGGGGTGTGCCAACACCACATGCCCCCGTGTGTGTGTGTGTGTGTGTGTGTGTGTGTTGTCAGGGTGTGTCTCACAGCTGCAGCCACCGCTACTCCATCAATGACTTGTCTCGCCCCGGTCAGCGCGGTGCCTGGGTGTGTGACAGACATATAGGTTTGTGTGTGTGTGTGTGTGTGTGTGTGTGTGTACATTCTTTTATTTTTTCTCTGTTTACAAAATCCCTTTGAAACACTGTTTTCAAATGTGCTACATAAATTAATTGTGCTTTTTTTTTTTTATATAGTTCATGTGTGAATGTGGATATCTGTGCAGTCTGGAGTGTTTGTGTCAGCATTTATATGTGCATCTATTTCTTAAATGTCAGTTTTTTTTAATTATTTAATATACTACTTTTAGTATTTGGTGTTGTTATATTTAATGTGACCTACTTGAGTAAAAAACTCCTTGTATGTGCAACTTACTGCAATGATAAAACTGGTTCTCAATCTGATCTGAGGCAGCGAACTATGTATTTCTCGTGTGTGTACTTGTCTTGTGTGTGTGTCTTGTGTGTGTGTGTGTGTGTGTGTGTGTGTGTGTGTGTGTGTGCTCTTAATGCAGGCGATATCCTGGTCTGAGCTGAATTTAGAGCCGTCTAGCAGCGCAGGAGACAAGCAGACAGACAGGAGGGGCCGCGAGGTTAAATAAACCCAGAGGAGTTTCTTAAAAAGACTCCTCTCCTCCTCTGTCGCAGAAAATCAACAGACAGCCAGGCTGCCGGAGTCAAGTGTGTGTGTGTGTGTGTGTGTGTGTTTGTTCCCCTGTGAACTGGAGTGATATGATCCTTGTGATCCCCATCGGCTGAAATGTCTCGACTGTCATTTCAAGTCAGGCTTTACTGCTGAATAAACTAGCAGTACTTACTGAATTAGTTACTTGCTTTGCGGCTCTCTCCTGCATTGTCCAGAATATAAGATGACTTCAACATACTTCCTGAAACTTTTATCAGTTTTTTTTTTTTTTTTTTTTTTTTTTGAAAGCTATGGACTTAAAAAGGATCTTTTAATAAACATAGTAGTCGTGTAGCAACATAAAGAGGAAGTGAGACGATCAGATGAAACTTTAATGATCCCCGGTGGGGAAATTGGGGCGTTGCAGCGGGAAATGTTAATGGGATACAGCAAAGAAAGATGGAGTGCTAATAAGAATACAGATAAAGAGGGTCATATAAACATACAACAACCAACACTAGAGCATGATGGGTGGAAATGCGTGAATGAAAAGTATGGAAAAGCATGGCTTACAGTATTAACAAGGTGTGCAAAATGGCAGCAGCAGCAGCAGTAGCAGTAGAAGCATTTCAGACAAAGAAAAAAACAAATGATATGTGCAAGGAAAAAATAGAATATGTGCAGCATGAAATAAGTTATAAAAATACATGTTTGTTATATAGTAAATATAGTATAGTATGTACAGTACTGTGCAAATCTTAGGCACCCTAGATTTTTTTATATACATTTCTTAGAAGTCTTAGATATTTATTTGTTTTCTGCATTAGTGTGTCAGTAGACTGCTGTTTATTGTAAATTTTTGATATTCAGAAACTTTTCATTTCATTAGTTTTGAAAGCATCTTCGTTTTATGGATTTCTTTGACATACGCCTAAGACTTTTGCACAGTACTGTATAAGTAATATATAACAAATGAGAGCAAAAATGAAAATATGAATAAAAATGTTAAATGACAGCAGTCAAATACTTGCTAGATGAAATCAGCAACTTTTTTTTAAACAAAATTTTGGTATATTTACCTATGATGTTAAATACTGTGACTTGCAAATGGAAAATCATTTAATTTAACTGTTTTTTAATTAATCATAACTGAAAATGCAGGTCTGTTTTACTCCATTGTTGAACATACCAAACATTTTACTGCCTTTTTATAATAGATGCAAAATAAAAGTCATGTAAGGCCAGTCCTTGTATCAAAAGCTCAGTCTTTGCATTTCAGAGTGAAAATACTGTCTTAAATACACATAATGTATAAAGCTGGGGTGGCAGTGTTTTAACAGTGGACGTCATACTGAATTCACAACCTTTTTAAAAGCATAAATCAAAACCTAAAGAATTATTTGTGAGTGCATCATCCTCTTCATGGAAACTTCTCTGCTTTCCTTACTCGGAGCTCTGGACCCCCTCTGGCTCAGCTGACACCCGTAACAACACTCAAGTGTTTACACGTATTGATCCCTTGTCTCTATATTTAGTCCATTTGTTTTGTCTCTGGGTCCTATTGATTTTTCTGAGTGCACTGACAGACATGCGGAGATACTATGATATGAAACCGAAGCCTATTGAGCCCCGTTTGTGCACACGCTGACACTCGTTGTCAGTGAATAGGGAGATTTGTCTCAAATTTCTTACCGGTCACTTCGGGAAGAAGGATTGTGCAGGCCAGGCTCTCTGTTTTTGGATGAATGCAACTTGGCGTCTGAATATGAGAGCTGTGATACTGGAGACAAGTCAGTGAAGTGTAACTGTCAGACATGTACTTTACACATGTATTTATACTTAGTAGTAGTTGCAGTAGTAGTTGTAGTAGTCAAAGTAGTTGTAGTTGTTGCAGGAGTACTAGTAGCAGCATTTATGATGTTGCCCTTGGTGATTTTCAGTTGTAAAGTAAACCAAGCAGTTCAATGCTCTTGTTCTTCTTTTAAAGGTGCGATCACACCTACAGTTTGTTTTCTGTTGTCTGAACCATGATGGAGAGGTTTACCTTGTTGCTTTTTGCATTTGGTTACTTTTAGGTTCACACTGTCCAATTACAAGCGAACCAAGGCTTGTAAATAAAGGTTACATGACTCACAAGTAGCTTGTTTATTGAATGTAGTTTTGATGACCAGCATTGGGATTTGGTGGGCATCCCAACCATGATGGACTTGTTTGTTCTCTTTGCTGCAGTTAACTTTCTCTGGTCTTATCAGTTAAGAACACATGAAGAAGTAGCTGAATATGAGCATCAGTCCAGACTGCAGTTTTCCCTCAGTTCATTTTGTTATGCTAGACTTTAGGCAAGAGAAGAGAGATTCCACACACTGTTCTCCCTTCTCTTGTCTACAAGAAACTGAAGGTGTGCATGAGCCTCTACAGTCAAGTTATACTAGACTTTCCAAGCATGAGGAACTGCTGGTTATCAGATGTCAAAATCGCTCTCCAGATACCCATAATCCTTTGCATTTTGGGGCCGCTTCATAACGAACTGCACCCCAGTTCTCTTGGTACAGGACTGAGACTCGGCTCTTCAGGCGTCTCGGTGCCGTTATTTGGTGTCACCTGAATTTTAATGCCATTGTTCTCACCTGGACAGACGAACCGAACTGAAGGAGTAAACGCTCCAGAGTTTGAATAAACCGCTCAGAACATGCTTGGTATGAACGCAGCCTTAACCTCTGCTGATGCCATCTAGGGAGACGGATACCAAAGATAGTCCTGTTGTGAGGATCTGAGACTGGACCAGCGCCTGCGTGGACGTCCTCCAGTAACAACATGGTTGGGATGGATGAGAGGCCAGCCAAAGAGTCTGTGGTGGTTAAAACAGCTAAAACAAGCTTCTCACATACTGTCATATATAGAGTGTCTCAGCTGGGAGAGAGGTGCTCCTTCAACACAGCGAGAATTGAATACCAGCACCGGCCAAATGTTCGGTGCGGTCTGACTGTAGCTCTACCAGCCTCTTTGGCAGGTAACCAGAGATTTAGAGGAGGATAAACCCACCAAAACTCAGTTTACCTACTGTTTAATTTGAAGAATAGACCTAAATCTTACATAAATTTATACATAGTACACACCATAGTAAGTAGGGCTGGGCAATATATCAATATTATATCGATATTGTGATATGAGACTAGATATCGTCTTACATTTTGGATATGGTAATATCGTGATATGGCATAAGTGTTTTAAAGGCTGCATTACAGTAAAGTGATGTCATTTTCTGAACTTACCAGACTGTTCTAGCTGTTCTATTATTTGCCTTTACCCACTTAGTCATTATATCCACATTACTGATGATTATTTATCAAAAATCTCATTGTGTAAATATTTTGTGAAAGCACCAATAGTCGTCCCTACAATATTGTCGCAATATCGATATCGAGGCATTTGGTCAAAAATATTGTGATATTTGATTTTGTCCATATTGCCCAGCCCTAATAGTAAGTAGTGTCAAGTTGATGTAAGTTATAAGATCTTTTGATTGCTACCATACTTAAAACTGTTTTTTTTTTTCACCTCTCAATCAAACACTGTGGGCGGTACTGTGACGTCTTTTTCTTTGGATTTTCTGTCGATGAAGTTTGATGTCTCTGTAGGTGTCGCTGTTTTCTTGGTCTGTTGAACTACTCAGCTCTTATTCTATTTCCAAACAAACCAGAAATACAAAAAAGCATCACAGACACCGGCTGTTCAGAACAGACAATGGAAAAGCCTTCATGAACTAGATACAGGTTGAATCACTATTGTGTTGTATCAGTTGGTGATAGATACAACGATAGATAGATTTAAATGACTTATTGTTATTTCATCATCATGCCGACCAACAGAGTGATATCCTTCCTCCTCTCCTTCCTCCTCTCCTTCACTGTTCACACAACTGCTCCCGCCTCGCACAGGGACATCTTTCTTTCACCAAACCACCCCTCCTCCACCCCTCCTCCACCCCTCAAAGACCTCCTTGAGCGAGTGTTAGTGATGACCTCATTTATTCCAGACTAGACCTCCTTCTTCTCCTCCTCCTTCTCCTCCTCCTCCTCCCTCCCTCCAGCTTTCTAATAAGAACACCCTCCCTCCAGCTTTCTAATAAGAACAAGATGACGAGTTCACAGCAGACTCAGCCGGGTGCGACGCAGAAACTTCTGGACTGTGGGCAAGCCTCCCTGAGAGGCAGACAGAGGAGGGTCTCAGACTGACACACACCACGGATGAGTGTGTGTGTGTGTGTGTGTGTGTGTGTGTGTATTTTGGGGGCAGACAGGGGAGCCTCTCAACAGGACAGATATATGGAGACTGTGTGTATTTGTGTGTGTGTGTATTTGGGGGGCCGGCATAGGCTCGCACAAACAAAAATGCTGTCTTTTTCTGTGTATGTGACTCTATCCTTCTCTGTATGATAAGTGCTATATTGATAAACCTTGATTGATTGTTCATCCGTATTTGCGTATGTCATCACAAGTCATCACTCTGAAGCACTTTGAACTGCATTCTCCATACAAAATGAAGATTGATTGTACATGAATAGGTGTGTTTGAGGTAGTTTTGGCCGAGTACATGAATCACGTCATGTGTTCAAAGTCAAAAGTGTTTATTTTAACATTTACTCCGCTCCCTTTTCCGGAGGGCACCTGAAAAACATGCAGCAGAACTGAGATTAATTAGATTTAATTGCCTCAAATTCAACTGGCAGGGATGCTTTTTTTTCTGTCCAAACAAGCCTTTCTCTTGCTCTTTGTCAAATCATCTGGGCTACCTGGCTTATAAATTCATCATAAAAATGACACTTAAACTGCACATGCCGAAACACGTCACAAATGTTGCAATTTTTTTATTTATTTTTTTTAAAAAGACGCTTAAAAACCGGCGAGAGACTGTTTCCGCTGCAGTGAATAGTCGTGTTTGAACAGCGCACCTCTTGTGCTCTTCAAACAGTGGCACCAGTCACCCCGCTGATGAATGCTAGGCCTTATGGGAGCTTCCCCTCGCCCCTCGGTGGCTCATGGGTAAAACGGGGGGCGTGACGGTGTCGCTCTTGTTGGCCTCGGTTGCTACGACGACCGCACCGCTGCAAGAGAACGATAGAACACACACACACACACACACACACACACACACACACACGCTCACAAGATCGATTTAAACACGTATATATATACACAATTCAATTCAATTCAAACTTTATTTCAGACTCAGGGTCCAGATAAAAAAACAAACAGGACATAACATACAATGAGTTACATACAAAAGATCACAAAAACATAAAATCAGTCAGTTTATATTTTTGTGTTTAACATTTTGTGTGCAGAATGTGCTTTACAGAGTGATTACACACACACACTAAAGCAGCCTCAGCACTTCACCTTGAGTAATAATCACCCACACAAACCCTGAGTCATGGTTAGTCAGGTGTGTGTGTATGTGTGTGTGTGTGTGTGTATACATTCGTGCACATATATACACGTGTAAACTGCGTCTACACTCAGCGGGGATGTGTGTTCAGTGTGTGTGTGTGTTTGTGAGCGGTAGATCCCTCTTGCACAATATAGCGGCTCTTTAATGACCCCCCGCCCCAGAGTGACCCAGCATGCCCGTAAACACACACAGGTTAGCGGTGATCTAAGCGTCCGAAGGCTGTCATCTCCTTCTGTGGTAGCAGAGTGCAGCGTCTGTGCCTGCGGTCAGGGGCTTCAGAGACCGGAGCGCCCACAACACACCGCCGAGCTCCACACAGCAGCAGCAGCACCCTACATGGACAGGGAGTCAAGTCCAGCAGTGTGACGTTCACATTCTACATTAACAGTTTAAGCGCTTAGTTGATGCTCTTATCCCACCAGGAGTGCAACAGTAGAATAAGTCTAAATTCTTGGGTTCTTCAGGTTGGCAACACTGCAAGAAGCCAGTAGGAAGGGAGAGGTGCAAGGGTCAGAGCAACAGCGGCTAGAAAATTGGTTTTAGTTTGTGTACCATTGGGAGTGGGGATGCATAGGTTTGGGCGATATCCAAAATGTAATATCACGATACTGTCCCGCCAAAATACCGCAATATACTAGAGCTGCAACAATTAATCGATTAGTTGTCAACTATTAAATTAATCGCCAACTATTTTGATAATCGATTAATCAGTTTGAGTATTTTTTTAAGAAAAAGAAGTCAGCTTCTTAAATGTGAATATTTTCTGGTTTCTTTACTCCTCTATGACAGTAAACTGAATATCTTTGGGTTGTGGACAAAACAAGACATTTGAGGACGTCATCTTGGGCTTTGGGAAACACTGATCCACATTTTTCACCATTTACTGACATTTTACAGACCAAACTAATCAATTATTCGAGAAAATAATCAACAGATTAATCGACAGCGAAAATAATCATTAGTTGCAGCCCTACATTATAATATATTGTCGGCGTTCGTGGGGGTGGGGCTCCTTTTTTTGTGTGGAAAATGCCTAGGGATGCACAGCTACCACTTTTTACACTGCTGAAACAGATTCTGAGGGCTAAACTTATAATTTTTGTATTGTAAGTGTTGCTGGGACAGACTACCATTGCAATCCATTACTTTTAATGAACAAGAAAGAATTGAAAACAGTTTAAGATTGTCGTAGAAAAATGTTTCAGATGCAGTGTGTTTCCTTCCATTCATGAGAACTGTCATCCTTTTTGTGTGAATGGACAGAAATACAGTCGGTTTACTTTCATTTCTGACATGTTACAGGTGGCAGTTGTTGGCATCCAATACTAGCATTGCAGACATTCTCTGATAGTCTGATAGCAGCACCTTGTGTTAGCTTGGTTTTGGTCTGATATCCCGTGCCAGCACCAGTGCAGCCCTACCAGGCACACATGCCCATTTGCCACCAGGGAGCTTTCAGTGCGACAACTAAATATGGATGGAACCAAAATAACAGGGCAGGCACCGTTTTATACTCTGGGTGTCAGAAACTCAATGGGAAGAGCGTGGCACTAACACTGCCAGGGGTCGGGGCGTGTCGGGTGGACCAACACCCCAGAATTGAACTGTCAACTTTTTCAAACTATTTTATTACCAGCAACTAGATTTTAAGAATAGAATAGGAGCTCAAAATGCTTGCTGCTTGCAGAGTCGACAGATTTACCAGACAGAGTTTACAGTTCACCAGCATGTGGGTGGTGTTCATTTCCCTTCCTGGTTAAGGCTTCACTTCCCACCCATACTAAACGTGTAGGCCGTCACAGCACCGTCAGGCGCTTTGGATAACAGCATCCAAAAAGCAGATGTGTCAGTGCCATTTAAAGCCCTTCTGAAATGATTCTCACAGTGTGTTTTCCTTCTAATGCCAACAAACAGTTTTCTTCATGCTCAGTAAACTGAGGTAATTGTGCCAAGTCTTGCCGTATTTGTTTAAGAGCGCCATTGTGGATGAAATCAGATTACTTGGACCATTTGTCTCATGAGCGTCTCCCATTTGTGTGATACCAGGGGGGGAGGGGGGGGCGGTGAGAGATCCCACTCTGCAAAACATATCCATCTTGATTAGTGATGAAACCATGTGCGTACAAGGCTTACAAGGCTTACAATCTGATTTTGCTTGAAACAAGTTAAGAATATCTGACAATCTGGTGAGAAAAATAGTTTTCAGTGCCGTTTCACATGTTTTGCCAAAAAAACAAAGATGAAATGAAATCGCTCCACTTGTATCAAGATATTGTTACGATTGGGAAAAAAAGTCATAAAACAAATCAATTCACAATTTATTATCTCACCCCACTGGGAGATTGTTTTTCACTTGTTTTGAGTCAAATAATCAATTTTAAGACTTGTTAAGATGGACATTTCTTGCAGTGTACAGGCACGGTTTGGGAATAACAGATTACATGCAATAGGATTACATTAATATGCTTATAAAAAAAAACTTGCTAGTATATTTCAGGTGACTGATTCAGTAAGAGGAGACTCCTGAGAACTTTTTGTTTGAAAAGGGAAAAACCCATTTCAGCAAATTACGAACAACAGTTGTGAGTGATCAGCATCTTGGCTGCGGTTGGGGGGGGGGGGATTTAGGGTTTTTTATCTTAATCGCGGTGTGAAAAGTGTCAGGAAGAGACAAAGGAAGCGTGTGAGGAGTCAGCAGGAGTCTCAGGATTACAGCAGCCAACCAACAGATGCAGTGTGGGGGTGTGGGTGCTGGTAATAAGATTTAAGTCCCCCTCCTCCTCTCCTCTGTTGTGTCCATCTTTTTTTTTGCTCTCTTATATCTCTTCTTCTCTCTTGTCTTTTCTCCATCTGTCTCTCCCTCCCTCCTGGCAGTTTTTTTTTTTTACATTCTTGAGCCTTCAAAATTGTTGCTCACTTTTGCCGAAACAAGTTTTGTCCAGAAGCATTTGTCAGATCCTAAAGAGATCTTGGCTCGGGCCGTGCCGTGCTTGTCGATTTGCCTCGGCGTGGGCCTGAACCAGAACAGATAGTTTGATCTACGGTTCACTTACTCTTCTCATCTCGTTATCTGTTTAGCAGATCAGTAATGGATGGATCTTGCCCAGTCTTGAGGGAGAAATGTCCTTTTGGGCTTTTGGCAGTGAAGCACTCCTGCTATAAACAGTTTGAGTGCTGAAGCTGAAGCAGGATTTACATTACACAGGAGTGTGTCGCCCTCTGGTGGCGCTGTAGTGTAAGTGTGTGTTGCGCCCTCCTTGTCCTTTGTGTCTTCACTTCTTTTGATGCCAGCTCAGTTAAATGATGCCAATCTTTCTTTTTTTGGGCCAGCGTTCCCAGAAGTTGTGGCTCATTAATATTAATTCGGACAACAAAAGGAGCTTGTCAGGTTTTCTGTTTTGAAACGATCGTCAGCCCTCCAGAAACCCTGCTGACTCGCTCCTGCCACCCACCTTGGGTATTGTTTTAGTTTGGTTTTTTTTAATCAAAGACCGAACTTTTACGGTTCATTCCTGGGGCATTCGCGTACACACACGCACACACACACACACACACACACACTTACATTAAAGTATAGTTAAAGTAATTGCAGCAGTTGAAGCAGGCTAATTTAACCTTGAGTTATTTGCCTTTGAAGACTTTATCAGAGTGAATGATTCATTGCTGCAGGAGTGTGGGAAGTTTGGGGGTTTTGGGGGCGGAGTCGGGGCTTTAACAGTCAACTCAGCGTCCCGTGAACTCGGAATGAGACTTGAACTCCAAAATCCGAGACCTCTTTTGTTTTAAAAAACCAGCCTCTGTGTTAAACTGGCTACTAACTATAGCCCTTTAAACCACAATGACTTGGGACAACAGGCCGAAGCCACTAAGACAAACACAGACAGTGATACTGCAGACGTGTGTTCTCAGCTGATCTGTCTGACCCAGTGGGAGCCGTGGGTCGGTTTGTTTTGTTGGTCAGGGTCTACTGGCTGAAGGGGGTGGAGGAGGTGACCGGTGTCGGTTATACATGCAGCTTCCAGTTAGAAACGATTTGTGAGACTCATGGTGGGTGATTACCGAGCGTCTGAGAGCAGGAACGCTGATTTTGCTTTCAGTAATAACAACAAAAATAAGGAGAAGAGGAAGAAAAAACGTTGTGCTTTTCAAAACGGTTACTAAGTGCTTTCCAGATGATAAAACTATTACACTTCATGCCCATCTTAATGAGTCACTTAGTCTCCTGTTCTGTATAATCTTATTTTTCTTAAAACATCTGCCAAAATTTGCCAAAGGGAGGAGATAATTCTACGTGTTTCCAATGCAGTTTCACTTATTTCATTCAGTTTCTAGAAACAAGTGCCAGTATCTTGAAACAGGACAGAAAATGTCTGATTGCTCCACTAGTAGCACAAATTTTTTTTTTTTTTTTTTTCTTCTTTTCAATTATAGTTTTTATTGTTTCCTTCAGACAAACATACAATCAAACAACACAAGACTTAAGGTACAAAAAAAAAGGCATGGCAAGAGAATTCTTGAAACAAGTCGATTTCCATTGGAAACGAGTGAAATGATCTCACCCTATGGCAGATTTTTCACTTGTGTTAAGAAAAATAAAGATTTTAAATTTCAACAGTAGATTAAATGACTTTTTAAAATGGAGATTAACAGCTTTCAAAGGTCTGAAGGTCATGACACTCACTCATGACCATTAAATTCAAATAAGATAAAGAAAAACAACAAAACTGCAGTTGTTAGTGTCTTTATGTAACTGCGTCAATGTTTTAATGAGTCCAGGTCCCCATACGCTCGATTTACTCAACCTTTAATTAAGAACTCCTATTAGGAATCTTGTTTGTGATCTGGCTGAGTGCATTAGTTTACTTGTGTGATCCTAAAGTTAAGTAATCCTGGATAAGCAGATCAGGATCTGTGGGACACACTGTTCTTAAAACTTCTAATGTGTTGGTTCATTAGTCTTTCATCTGTAGTCCTGTCCTTTGTTGCTTTGTGGAGCACTTTGCAAAGGGCTTTGTGAGGAGCGTGTTTTGTTAAAGTGGCATGATGAATTAATTTGATGGGACATGATAAAATCCCGGCATCACTGACTAGAGAGCGACCGGGCAATATTTAGTCTTCACCAACAGAGGTCTCCCAGGTTCCATGAGACTCGAGGTTCTCCAGCTGTGTGTTCACGGCTTCTGTCTGATCTGAGAAGGAACTGAGAAGACTGACTGGATAATCACACATGCTGCTTAAGAGCCTGAAACATCCATTTAAGACCAAGTTGACAATAACATTCAGACATTTTTTTGAGCAAGGCCCACAACTCGGATCAATCTCTAATCCAATCACTGATTATACCTCGGAATATTTTATAACAAAATCATCTTCAACACAATCCTTTTTTTTGAAAAAGAGGAACAAAACAGAAACTTTCTCTAAAAGTTGAGAAACTGACTTAAACTTTCTGGAGGTGTCCTTGAGGTTCAGCTGTGTGATCAAGAGATTGTCTGATTTGATCTGATTTATTAGAAAGACAAAAAGCAGAGTTTTCAGAAATTGTCAAGGATAACACAATAAAGCTTATTTCCATTTTGGTCCTTGATGGAAAGAGGGGTAAATGGAATTATAGGAAGCAATCATACAATACCAATGTATGCACACCCTGGTTCTTGTTCACCCATTTCAACTGCTTCACCTACTTCTACTGCTTTGTTTAACCAAGAGACTTTATCCTGGGTCAGTTAAACATGCTGCATACTCCTTTTCAGCATCGCTCTGCTTCACTCACAGTTCCACACTTTCACCCCTGGGTGCCAGTACAGACACAGCTCTCTGCTGTTGGTCCCTGAGCCGCTCCACTGCAGCAGTTGGGGGTTGAGTGCCTTGCTCAAGAGAGCAGAGAGATGAGAGTGTTGCTCATGGACTTTCCCTGCTCTGATTTATATATATATATATTTTCCCCAGCCAGTCAAGGTATTCGAACTGGCAACCTCCTGCTCTGTGAAAGTGCAAACTCTGTACCCTGACTTGTGAATAGTGGAGACTGTACACACAAACACACACACACACACACACACACACACACACACACACACACACACACACACACACACCCCTAAGCAAATGATGTACAAAACAAGCAACACATTGTCTTCCTTAATACATGCACACACACTAAAGCAAATGTACAAACAGGCTCTCTCTCTGTCTGTCTCGCTCACACACACACTCTAAATAAAATGTACAAACATGCACTCTCATTCTCTCTCTCTGTGTCTCTCTCCCTCTCTCCCTCTCACACTATCACACACACACACACACACACACATACACACACACACACACACACACACACACACAGACACACACACGCTCTGCCAGCGGGGTTCTCACCACAGTGACTCAGCCAGCCCAGCTGTGGTCTGTGGGAACAGCCTGCCCAGGGAGGAAGTGGTGTGTGTGTGTGTGTGTGTGTGTGTGTATTTCTGTACGTGTGTGTGTGTGTGTGTGGCACACATCACTTGGCTGCTGAGGCACGTTCACACGCCCCCTCTCATTCTGCCAAACTGGGTGTTCTGTCTGCGTCGTCTCTACTCGCCACCCTCTGACACAGTTCTCAAACAGCTCAGCACCATGAGAGCGTCCCGACTTAGAGCCACAGTTCAGCTGCAGTGTCAGCCGCAATGGAAATCCCCCATCATGACTGTGCTGCTTTAGAGTTTGAATACAGTGGAATCTGCAGTGCTGTCTTAAAATGTTAAATTAGCAGGGGCCAGTTGCATAAAGATAGACCTAGTCTTAGACTTAAATGTGACCTTAAGTCAAACTTGCTAGAGACACTTATGTTTACCTGTTCCTACTACTTCTTGATTGTTGTAGATCTCTAATGTGTTGTTTCTGTCTCGTTCTCTTCTTCAGGTCTTTCCAAAAAAACAGAGATTTGGCATCTTGTATGAAACAGCTTCAGTATTTAAACTTCCCACTCTGACAGTTAGGCCGACTCGTTGCTATAGCAACAAAGTTCTTAACTCAAGATTAGCCAGGGGGAAGGTGGCTATCTTTCCTACCTCAAAATAAGTCAGTCGTAATATTTAAGTAACAGACCGTCTTAATTAGCCGAGTCCAACCTGAGAATCTAAGACCAGTCTAAGGCTTAGACTAGTCTTAAACTAGCTTTATACAACTGGCCCCTGAGGTTGTAAACTAATCTACTTCTCACACCTTTTTGAAATTTGACAACAATCAAAATTCAACAAAAAATTTAAGTTTCCAGACAATTGTTTTGAAGACATGGCACTAGTGGTGTAGCAGCCATGCTGTAAGAATGAAGCAGGAGCACTTTACAGTGACTGCATTTCTGTGTGTGATCCTGAGTATTAGCGTATCGCTGTTGTCATGTGAAAAACCCTTTTAACATCATGTTTTAGCTTCAGCTGAAAGATTACATCTTCCTCTATGGGATGAGAGAATTCTGCGACTCTTGGTCTTATGAAATCCATTCAAAACCAGTTTTATACTCACAGGGTAACAGTAACAAGGATGTTTTTCTTTGTTCCTGAAAAGTTGACATCTTGGAGATACAAGGTTTTCACCCGACAGCGGCGATATAGTATTGTTAAGCATGTTACTGTGTATTTAGTTTATATAAATTCCCCTTGTACTTAACACAAGCTCAGTATTGCTCTCATTAAGAACCAACATGATAGTATAATGTTAGAGCTAATAACAATAATTGCATTTTTATTTTTTATCCACACTTTACCCACAAGTTGCTCCCACAAAGTGCCGTTTTCTGCCACTAGGGGTCAGTGTGGTTTCAGTTATGAGCTCCAGCGGGGCCAAGCGGAGGTCTTCTCATCTGTCAGCTGGTTGCAGAGGGGAGGAAGGGGGAGGAGGTTTGCCTCTAAACCTCTGGAGCCTTGCATCAGGCACCCCTGGGTGCCGGCTGAGCCCGGTGGGGACCTCAGCTATTGTTCTGCTGCTTGGAGGAGGTTTTTAGAGTGTGTGTGTGAAGGAGGACAGGAAGGAGGGGGTTGTGTGTGTGTGTGTGTGTGCATGCATACATGGATATTCATGTTCAATTAGTTGTGTGCAGTGGTGTGTGTGTGAAGCTGTGGGAGAGGTTAGCAGGAGACGTACAGGGAGAATAAAACTGCACATATCATGATATTGGGCTCCTCTTGAAATAATATTGCGAACTTCTTACATTATTGAATGTCATATGATTATATTGCCTTACGCTAGTGAACTCTTCTTTAAATGATATTGCATACATTATTAAATGTCATGACCCGATTTTATTGCTTTTTAAAAAAAATAAATGTACATGGAATATGAGGATATTGAATTCTTAGTAAAATTATAATTCATGAATTTGACATTATAGTCATAGTCAGTGCTATGACCTCCACCTAACCCCTCCCCTGCTCCCCCTCCTTCCACACACACACACACACACCCCTGTCGCCCA
Source organism: Centroberyx affinis (assembly GCF_046629955.1). Classification (NCBI taxonomy): domain Eukaryota; kingdom Metazoa; phylum Chordata; class Actinopteri; order Beryciformes; family Berycidae; genus Centroberyx; species Centroberyx affinis. The sequence continues at coordinate 66,823 of NW_027280595.1, read as the reverse complement.
TGGGTAGCTAATGAAGTTTAGTAGCAAGGAAGCAGGAAGTGGGTGTAAAGGTACATAAACAGGATGTTGTGATCAGCTCTATTTGGGTAGCCACTTCCTGGTTTGATGGTCTGGGAAGTCTTGAGAAATGCATCAAAGATTTAAAAATGTGTTTTCTATCATCTGTGTTCATCAGCAGTACTCAAGTAGAAAAAAAATCAGCTAAGGAATTAATGTTGTTTTTTTTTACATTTTCGGCATTTGGCTGAGCAAATGCAAGCAAGAGAGATAAGGAGCAACCAGAGATAAGGAGAGCAAGGGTTAAAGCCACATTGCTGTGATAAAAGATGCAATAAAATATTCCTGCGACCCTGAAAAGAAGAAATTGAAGTGCAACGAGCAGAATGAGAGCGGTGGAGGGAAGGTAGAGAGGTTTTTGTTTCAGTCAGGAGAGACAGGAGCATATTAGAGCAAAGCCGATACAGGAGAGGGAGACGTGATTCAGGACAATATTGGTGGATCGTCTCGCTCCACTGGTTTCTCCGTCAGCACCATCATACTTTTCTAACTGGGTGAGCACAGTAGCTGCTTCACTCTCAGGTCTAAAGCAGTGTCCTAGTTTCAAAACCTGTGCACACATATGTACAAACACACACACACACATACACACACACACACACTCTTTCCGGCTTACACTGTCAGAGCAGCATCTGTTTCACACGTTAAACTAAGGAAGGCCTTAAGCTCGCAACAAACTCATTCACCTCCCGGCCGGCACTGGGATCCATTCTAATCAACTCAGCTCTACACTACATTGTCATCTCATATGTCATACCCCCCCCCCCCCAATCCCCCCCATCCTCCTATTGTTTCAGTGAATGCAGCCAATCCAAACATCATCAAGCGCACCATTATACCCAAGAAGGTATTTTATCATTTGGTGATTTTCTCGGTTCGTCTCAAGCCTGTTTCTGTTGTTACACCAGAGCCACAAATCTGGAAAATAATCAGTTAATCAATAATCGTTAATCATTTAAAGAGATTTGTCTGGCAATGAGCAATCTGCCATTCGACGATTTGGACGCTTAGTAGGGCTGAACGATTTTGAAAAAATATCTAATTGCAAATATTTTGACTGATTGCGATATGATTTGAGATATTAGAGGGAACGATAATTTTTACATCATTATTCTCATTTTCATTGAAAAACGTATTCAAATGATTATGGTGTGATTTTTGCGGGGATCTGCACCAAACAAAGATGTTTTCTTAAGTCTGTAGAATATGATGTGTAGGCCAGGACATCTCTGCAGCACCACAATATTTCATTTAAAATACACACTTTTCGCCTTTAACAAATATTGCGCCCCCTGCGATTTGAAAATTGCAGTAGGCCATATTGCGATTTCGATAAAATTTCGATTCATTGTTCAGCCCTCACACTTAGTCTTACAAAATGATCTAGAAAAACAAAATTCTAACAAATCATGCATTTTTAAAGGATAGTATGGGTAATTTAAGTTCTTAGTTGACAAAATACACTTTAACACATTAGATCCTCTATATTTTGGAGATACTGAATAATGAACTTAAGGTAATTCTTCTCCCAAAAGCATATCTGGTGTTTTGAAGATGGGACAGCACAACTGGGACATAGGTGTCCGGCAAATTGAATCTATTGCAATCAAGTGGATCTTCTGCCTGTCTTTCCACATATTTCCCGCTGTCAATACGAGCACAATAGACTCTCCTCAGAGCGGGGCTAATGGCAGTCAGTCTGACAGACAGGGTAAACAGATAGCGACACTATCTGGAGCCGCAGAGAGAGAGAGAGAGAGAGAGAGAGAGAGAGAGAGCTATTGGACGTGATGGAGAGCCCCGATATCCTGCCATTCATTCATTCATTCACTCGCTGTGGCATACGGGGAAATAGGGTAGCACCTCTCCACTCACACCGCATGTTAAAGCCATTACGCCCAATCAACAGATGCCAGGCTCCTTGGCGCTGGACCGTCCGGAGGTGTGTGTGTGTGTGTGTGTGTCTCTTCCACTTGAGATCTCAGGAACTCCCCATGAGTGTTAAATAAGCAGATTCTTGACTCGTAGCCAAGCGCTCTACCCTCTGCCGGTTTTATCAGATCCTAAACAGGACCCTCCGAATCCTCGCAGCAGCAGTTTGACCTAAGTGGCAGGACATCCTGTTATCGTCTGATATATGAAGTATCTAAAGCGGGGGGGGAGAGAGTGTAAGAGCGGGGGGGGGGGGACCTGGTCATATGTAGCCTGTCAGTTACAGTGAGTGTGTCTGTAAACTTCCTGTGTTGCAGAGTTTGGCCTGTCTGTAGACTACAGTAGTGGAAAGGGGCTTGCGTAATTAATTGAAAGAAAAAACTGTTTACGATTTCCAAAAATCACAAGAGGCTGTGATTTTTCTTGGAGGGAAAGCGGTTCCAGATGTCCTCTCTACAAGCGATTCTGGCTTTCTGGCTTTCAATCCCCGGCCAACAAATCAAGTTGCGCATCAGAGGAGATCTTTCGTAATTTCCATAATTATTAAGTGAGTGGTTAGAACGTCCTGTAACTGAAAGGTCACGGGTTCAATCCCTGAAACAGCTTGTGTATGTCAATACACACTCATGTGTCCTGTCGAAATGTCCTTTAGCAAGATGCTGAACTGCTGACTCACTGTGAGACACTATGGAGAAGAGCATCAGAGCCTAGAATGAACACACACACACACACACACACACACACACACACACACACACACCACAGTCTATAACAGATTTTAGCAAACATGTTTGCCGTAAAAGAGACGCTGATGGAGATGATGCAAACACAGTGACACACACACACACACACACACACACACAAACACACAGTATTCATCAGCACATTTTAAAAAAAAAAACATGGTTGCCATAACAGCGACACTGATACATTTGACGCTGAGCATGATGCAAACACACAACACACACACACACACACACACCACACACACACGCAGGCGGCGGTGACGCTGCTCGTCCTCAGGGTGCTCCACCCCTGTGGGGAGAAGCCGACCTCATTATCAAACCCACAGTCCTCCCGACCCTCCTCTCACCTCACAGCACAGCTACATATGGAAATGTCAGCAACTAAGGAGAGTAATGTGTATATTTAATCAGGCTGCATGTAGCGTATTAGCATAAAACACATGGAAGATGTAGAGGTGGAGGGATGGAAGTGGTCGCCTCTTTAGTAGTAGCGGTATATTTGTCGTTCATAGCGTTAGATTTACCCTGCTTGGAGTCCCAGATGGGTGGGGTTTATACCAGTGATTCTCAACCTTTTTCATATCAAGGACCCCCTAATTTCGTCCACATTAGAGCCATGGACCCCCATTTGATGAGATTTTGTCTCACGGATATGATTTTGACTGTCTGTATTGTAGGTAGAGAGATAACAGTGAAACTATGATCAAAACAGTCATTCTTCTACATTCTCTAATTGTGTTAACTTCTTGTAAATTAAATGATGCTGAAGTTTAACAATTCATCAATTTGCTTGGGGACCCCCCTGGAACCCCCTCAAGGACCCCTGGTGGTCCCCGGACCCCAGGCTGGCTTATACCATCAGGGAATTCAAATTCCAAGTCAAGTCACAGAAAAGTGGAATAAATTGACTTCCACATAACTTCTTGCAGTGATAGTTGAAAGTTTCTGGCACTCACTGCTGTGCTGATTGCAGGCGTTGATTGCTTGGAGCCTCCTCTCATGCCTGTTGGCGTTACGCTATCACCTCTTATCATTTTGCACTCTGTTTACAGCTAAAGTTCAGCCCAATATGCGGATAAGCTGACAAAAATATATCGCATTACATTTTAGGCATTTAGCCGACACTCTTATCCAGAGTGACTTCGAGTCAGTGCCACTGTAGCTTAATTTCCTAGATCGCCAACAACAGAAGCCGCCAGTGATAAGGAATGCAGAGTCAGAGCCACAGCGCCTTGACAGGAGACGTAATACATTTTTGCTGTGATCTTTGAATGATTGTGTGTGTGATAGGAAAGGAAATAAGAGCTGAGGATATGTAGATTTGGCTCCGCACTGTTCTAAAAAAATGTGTTTGGATGGAAATCTATATAAAGGGGACAAGAGTGTTCCCCCGCTAACGTGTTTTTGCTGCTTAACTCAGCCTCTCTGTGCTCTCTATAGGTTCCAGGCTGAGGCAGTATAGGGTTCGCAGTAGAAATGGCCGCAAGTGTCCCCGGGGTTCGGTGTAAATGAGATTTGCTGTGGGGATGATTGGGTCAGAGGCAGGCCTGGAGATGGACCTTTATGAAATAACCTCTCCAATCTCTGACAGGGCAGCAGGGGAGAACAGAGACAGACTGCAGACTCACCGATGTACGTGAGCACACACACATGCACTTAAATATACGCAGGTGTCCGCACATCGACAGACAGTGGACTGGAACTTACATACACTGTCAGGCAAAAGTTTGGATGTGCATTTTTCTTTATTTTTCTTTATTTTTCACATTTTAGAATAATAGTAAAGACATCAAAACTATGAAATAACACAAATGGAATTATGCAGCGACCAAAAAAAGTGTTAAATCAAATCTATCTTATATTTTAGATTCTTTAAAGCAGCCGCCCTTTGTCTTGATGGAAAGGCAAAGGCTTTGGAAAGAAATTCATACATAGGATCAACTTCACTATTGATATTTGTCTAAGAAACACATTTCAAGCATTTAAGCAGAAGCCTTTAGATCAAAATGGCTTTAAGAGAATGAAAAACATAGTAGATTCAGTCAGGTGTGTCCAAACTTTTGACTGGTACTGTATTTGGCAAGCATGTTAGCACTCACCTTTGTAGAGGATGGGTAGTGCTCACACACACACACACATAGCCTTCTCTTGCTGTAGACTGATATGATAATGCTTTATAACTTAAGCTCTGATTCAACCTAACATCAAAGACCCAAAACAGACTTGCTTGGATCACAGGAGACATTAGGGACATAAGACATTGCCCAATTATGCCTTAACCCTGTTCAAGGTCTGTGTCGTCTTTAAAACTATTCATGTAACTGCTAACTAATGATAACTTCAAACTTCAAAGACCTCTGCTTTCGCTGAAGAAGTAAACTCACTGCCCGGGCAAAGCTCGGGGTGCGTTTGTTTTAGAAACACCCGATCCCCCAGTCCGCTTTCAAACACGTCTAGATTTCCCGACCCGTCCCAGGTTACCGGTCGTCACGTAGCAAGCATCTTATATTTCGCTTTCTTCATCAAATGCTGCTGAAATGGTAGATTTCGGAGGGGTCGGCTAGAGGTGGCCAGCTCCTGACATCTCACAACAAGACGAGATGTTCTTGCACCGGACTGTAAATGTGCCAGTCTGTAAATGGTCGGCATGGCGACAATTCTTTCCTGCCAATAGGAACTCTGTATTAGCATGATGAGGATGCTCTCTGTACCCAATTCTTTGCTGCTGCAATGCTCTATTTCCCTTTAGGGATCAAACAAGTTCATCTTAACCCTCCTATTATGTTAAAATTTACAGACAAAAATGATTGGAATTGAAAGTGTTACTCAATTTTACACTTCAGAACATCAGCAAGTAACACATAGCAGTTAGTCAATAATGGAAAAAACACCAATAAAAACTAAATTAGTCACCAAATTAGTCTTTCAAAGAGCTGTGACAGGACCTTGTCGGGCAGAAAATCTTCAGGCGAGATAAAACTCTGCACGTCTTATGTTAGGGCCCTAAAGCATGGGAACAGTTTTAAAAGATCAAAAATTGCCTCACTTATAAGTCAAAGCAAAGAGAAAGAAAATATGTGTGAAACTCTTATGTTTTCTCTGGTTTTATAAGGCTTTTACAACACCGTTGTATGCAAAATGTGTAAAGGGACCTTGAAAACGTTCCATCATGTTGAACCCGGACATAATAGGAGGGTTAAACTTGAAAGAGAAAAAAATAACAAAAAATACTTTAAAAACTCACCAACACACATACCCACCTAAATTTACAGAGGCAGCAGTCCACACAAGAACAACTGACATTTAAATCCAAACAGCCAAGACACTCTTCTCCCTCCATACATCCCTTCATGCATCTCACATCCCCTAAACACTCATAAATATTGGCTGAAATAATTTCTGAGGGGGCAAAATGCACCCTAAGGTAGCCATGTTGAACCAGACACATGAACCGCTGACCCTTTGAAAAACCCGAAGAGAGGCGGAGATGGGGGGTGGGGATGGGGGTGGGGGGGTGTATGAGCCCACCTGCTTCTTCACATAGGCTTCCTCAGCGGTGTGTTTGTCCTGGCTGTCAGAATCAGTTAGAAGTTAGAGTGAGGCAAGTTAGCAAGGACCCCTAATTTCCTTTCCCGGCTCTCCGAAAGTGTCGGTGATTGCGGTCGCCAGAAAGAAAGCACGGAATGTAGCGGGAGGCCCCGGTGTGATTTTTTTTTTTTTTTTCTGAGGATACGTTTTCATGAAAGCTGGTGTCGAAAGTTTTCACACACCTCTATGGATATTAGAGCACGCCTCGTGGGAAATGAAATACGTTCTCCCATTCCCAATAACGTCTAAGAAATCATCCTGGGTTTAACTACTTTATAGAAGAAGCAAAATTCGTCTCGTTCTCCAAAGGCGGCTCAGATGCATTTATCCCCGTCAGCGACATCATTTGACGTTAACGGCGTTCATAATAACCGATATCTGTCAGCGTAAGTGCATTACTGACAGCTAAGCTTAGTGTGCCAGCCAAAAAACCTCTTTCTCTGTGCTACGCTCTCAAAGCATTAGGCTCGGGATCCATTTCCCCCTCAGACACGGGAGTAGAATGTGTAACTTCTGTTTTGGCATCAATAGAGATCGGGCCCGCCGCTGTGAATTCTGGGTAAAATAGCCCCGTGCTGTGACATTCGTAAACATCCTATATACTCTTAATCTTGATGCAAGAACTCAGTCTTCTGCTCTCTCCGTTGTCTTCTCCTCTCTCCTTCTTTGCCTTTCACTCTTTCTCTTTTTCTCCACCTCTGTCTCGCTCATGTTCTGCTTTCCCCCTTTCCGGTAACACTCTCTATGAAGCCCGTGTCTATAATACATTATAATCATACCTATAACACATTATAATGCCATCATAATGCATTATAAGTATAGTTATAATCATGCATAGGCAGTTATAATGTTTTATAACATTACTCATAATCTGTTATAAAGCTTTTTCATTTAAGTGGTAATGAAAAAGCTTTATAACAGATTGTAAGTAATGTGTTTATAATGTTATAAAACATTATAACTGTCTATGCATGACTGTAACTATACTTATAATGCATTATGATGGCATTATAATGTGTTATAAGTATGATTATAATGTATTATAGACACTGGCTTCATAGAAAGTGTTACCCAGCTTCCTTATATATTCTCATATCCCCTTCTCTTCCCCTGTGTCTTTTTTTCCCCTCCATTTACCTTCTCCATCTCTCTATTTCTGTCCCATTCTCCCTCTGTCTCTCTCTCTCTCTCTCTCTCCCCGTCCCCCTCTCCCCTTCTTCTCTTCTTGTCAGGGTAATTGGCTCAGAAAAAATTATGCAGACTTATTTAGCCCCCTCTGAAATCTCTCTCTTTGCTCGGCTCACGCAAGATTAATTGCCTCGAGAAGCGGAGCGGCACTTGTTGTCCGTTTGGTTGAATTAACATTAAAACAGACCCGGCCGCACAATAGTCTTTGAACCGAGGCTTCTGAGAGCTCTCTGTCTCTCTCTCTCTCTCTTTCTCTCTTTCTGTCTCTGCCTGTCTCTCTCTCCCTCTTATCTATCCATCTCTGATCCCTCTCGCTCGCTCTCGCCACCTCCCACGCCGTTGTCTATAATGGGAACGGTGGGGTTTCGCCTTTGACGCCGTGCAGCGGGGAACGGGCTGAACTTTGGTCTGACGAGGCTGCAGACTGATCCAGCCAAACTCTTGTCTGGGTTCAACTAAAGGGAGGGCTTTTTTATGGGGTGATGAAAATGAATGCAATTATTTCATAATGGTCGTAATGGGGGTGGGGGGGGAGCGGGTTTCTGAGGTTCTTAACTCGGTCATGGGAACTTAGTTTTGGAAGTTTTTTTCCCAGTGTTTAGATAAGGCTTTGGGATATGGAGTCACAGCTTTTTAGCCTATAAGTGGAGAATGGTGGGATATGAGTGGGCACGTATAGAAATGGGATGTATGTACACACCCGCAAATACACATTGTGTTCTTTGTCTCGCTCCCCCCCCCTATACGCTGATTTACTCGCTCACGCAAACACACAGAAACATTTGCACACACACACATACACACACTGATTCTGCTAGGACCATGTGTTTCAAGTCAGACTGTGAAATGTTTCCATGCCCAGTCAGGGTGTACCTTCTGCTCTGGGGTTTGTGATGACTTGCAGAGGCATTTTCTGCTATGCTTGACTGTATGCTGAGCCGGCTAGAATACCAAAACAGATCAACAAACAAACGCCAGGGATATCCACACACACACACACACACACACACACAGACAGAAAAACCTTGCCAGTCACTGAAAGTTTGCAAGAATATATATGGATTTTTTTATTATAAACTTGTCATGTTGAGTACATTCAAAACCTGTAAGCTACAGATGTAGCCGTTGTAGAAGTTGTTCTCTTCGCTGTACACTCTGTGAGCTGCTGCTGCTCTCGGCTGCATCCTCAGGAGGGATTGTTTGGAAAAGTCAAGTTTTCATCCGTCAAAAAGTTAGAGGTTTGGTCTAGTGCTGCTAGTTGGCTCAGAGACACGAGAACTTTATGCTCGTCTGGTTCCGCTGCACAGGAAGTATCTGCAGTACTAATGTATGATAGATGGAGGATAAATACATGATGCTTGTCTCTAATGGTTAACAGTTGAAAAAAAAAAACAACTGAAATTGTTGTGGTGTTTTTTAATGTAATTATACTTATAAAACCTGAGTTCTTCCAAAACCAAATACTTTACGTTTATTTGCTGAAAAATCTAAAAAATTGAAAAATATGGCTCTAGACTGTAGGGCTGCAACTAACGATTATTTTCATTGTGGATTAATCTGTTGATTATTTTCTCGATTAATCGATTAGTTGTTTGGTCTATAAAATGTCAGAAAATGGTGAAAAATGTGGATCAGTGTTTCCCAAAGCCCAAGATGACGTCCTCAAATGTCTTGTTTTGTCCACAACCCAAAGATATTCAGTTTACTGTCATAGAGGAGTAATGGAGGAGGAATCAGAGAATTTTGACTTATTTTTCTTAAAAAAAATTACTCAAACCGATTAATCGATTATCAAAATAGTTGCCGATTGATTTAATAGTTGACAACTAATCGATTAATCGTTGCAGCTCTACTAGACTGTATTGCAACTTACAGAGTATAGCAATTGCAATATTCAGCAATATCATTATCTGTCAATATTGTGTAGCCCTAATGGCTATGCATACAGTATACACAGCAGGACAGACAGAGTAATTGCATGAAGGGGGACTTCCACAGTAGCTGCCACTGTTTACAGTAGGACTGCAGGAGAGATGAAGGATAAATATATAGGTGGGGGAGACTTCTACAGTTCCCATTATTTTGTCTCTGCAAGCTTTTTTCTGTCATCCGTACCGTGTCTTTTTTTTTTGAAGATCACCGCCAGACAAGACAGGATCACGCTTCTCGATTGTAATCCCTTCTACATCCCTAATGCAACAAAAAAAAACGTGTCACTGCAGAGCTGTCACACGCATCCCTTTGTTCACACAGCAAATTAGCCAGTTTGCTTGCTCTTCCCTCACGGCTTCGGCTTCGACAATGGCCATTGTGTAAGGTATCGTTGTCAGATTTCTGCTGTCTGTGCGAGAGTAAAAATGCTTATTCCAACAACAAGGCCAGCTTAGCCAGCCCCTCTCTCCTATTCCCCTGGTACTCAGTAAAGTATCCGTGTCGCTTTTGATAAGCATCGGTTCGCAGAGGGGAGGGGCAGCACACTTTATTTCCCCCAAATGAGGTATTGGATCTTGAGAGAAAAAAATGCAAAATTAATTTGACCATCTGTACTTGTATACTCACATTACGCATTTGAAGAGTTTGACTTAAAGATGGAAATTTAAGCTTTTTAGAACTTTCCTAATCTGCCACAGACATCAAATGCAGGCCTGTGTCGCTTTGTGTTCATGTTCAGTGCGAATTCAATCTATTATAGTCTCAAAATGCAGTGTACAACTTGTGTTTATCTGTCACATACTGTCAGTTCTCGTATCAAAAGCTCAGACAATGCGTTTCAGCATGAGGAACAAACATCTTAAATCCCACAAAGCACAATGTAAACAAAGCCGCTCGTGGCGCAACAGTACTTCAACAGAAACTCAAACTTTGATAGTGTTACTGGCAAACGAAGAGAGAGTTTCCGAGGATGACATCGACAACAGAGAAGTGTATTTGTCCCGCCAAAAATAGACCCGCTGGTTGTTCTCACGAAACCGGTTTAACAGTGCATTTGTTGTTTAGTGGTTGCACAGTGGCGTTTTGAAGCCTGGGAGGGAGATTAGCTCACAGCACTGAACCTTTCTAGAACCACCTTGCCCCTACTACTGATGTGTCGACCAAAACAAGACAACATAGTCCCCAAAAAAATTTATCTCGTCTCTCACTCAATGGAGTGTTAAAAAGTTTCCAAGGCATGTGAAGTGAAGTGAAGGCAACTAGAGTTCAGTAGAGAGTCTGTCAGATTCTCGCTGGCTTAACTGAATGCGTTTTAATACCTGAAAACGTCTTTGAACTCAATCGGGTGCAGAAGGAGGGTTTTTTCGGGGATTATAGAACTGAAGTGCAGTCTTTGTGTCCTCTTGGCCACCATACAAGTATTTTAATAATACCAAGGTTAAAGAAAAATAGCTTCTACAACCACTCTTACATGGCTCTCAATGCAGTAAAAGTCTTAAAATGTATTCAGCCTCCACTGAGTGTGGACCAAACGTTTTTTTTCCTTTGCATCAAAATGTGTCCAATGTGGAAGATAAGTCTTATCTACAACATTATGTGATACTGAATCAATGCATTCACTCCATCAAACTGTTTTTTCATTTGTTTGTGACCACTGGACTAACTTATTTATTTTCTCTTTCTCTCTTTCCTTCCCCCCGGTCCCGTCTGCCGTGCCTCTCTTTCCTCGGACCCGGTCTCGACCGTGCAGGTAAGTCTTTCTCCATACCTCGGGCCTCTGTTTTTTAACCTGGCTGTCAATCTTTCTGGAACTTTCCACAGGAGTCCAATGAACCCCACTTCATATGCACACCAGATTTTGCTCCACACTTTACTAGTCCCTCCAGGATTTAACCTGCTATAAAGTTCTGTCAGAACTGGGAAGTAAAACACCTGGATGGCTTGGATTTAGACGTCTTACTGCCTTACTCTGTGGTCTGATGTTCATTCTAGTTCAGGGTATTTTATATAGAAGGGTATTGAAGGGTAAGAATGGAAGTACTCACTCGGCCCCAAACATATTTTCTCACTTATTGAATAGCACCCAGGGCGACAGCCATGGCCACGCCATATATTAAAAAGTAATACATTTATGTAGCACGGCAGTAAAACAAAGAGAACAGGAATAGCAATCTGCTTTACAACAGTCAAAGTTTCCCCCTCGGCCGTGTTGCCTCCTGTACCAAATTCACATACTCTACCCAGAGAAATGTAAGGATAGATGGATGAGTGGATGGATAGATACATGGAGAGATGAGTTCATAGATAGTTCGACTCCCTCACCCAACTAAGACTGTTAAAGCTGCACCAAGCAATATTTTTATGTAAAATTACGGCCGTTGCATCAGCCTAAATCATATAGATAATAGAGAAGAATGTCCCATCCTCACTAGTTGAAACCCTTTAGATTCGCTCTATTTGCTCAAATGAAATTCGGGTGTCAGGTATGGACACTGGTGAGAAATCTGACGAATCAAAACTTAAGAGCTAAATGCAAACCGTCTTCTAAACAGCAGCAAGCAAGCGCTCCGTCCAGAGAATGCTGGACTCACCAACGTTAGATCTTTTCCTCTCTCATCTCTGTGGTTTCCTTTGGTATAAAGCATCACAGACCGGCGAGCTGTGTGCAGTTCACTGACGTCATGATGCATGATTTCTTGGGTATTGAAGTTCAAAATTTCAGTTACCTCTTGCTGCCGTTTGGAGCCGCCAACATGTGAAGTTGCGTAGTGCAGCTTTAAAAAGTGACAGCAATAGCAGCAACAGCAATAGCAAGCTACAAGTGTCAAAGGCTACGTTTACACTGCAGGCCTTTATACTCAATCCTGAATTCGTACTTATATCTTTTTTTTTTTTTTTTTTGGATGACTGTCCATATCTATTCTAGGATGTATCCCACATCCGATACCAATATGAACTGACAGCGATGTTGAAAAGACGCGTGTGCAGAGTAACAATAACCAAAGATGTCACATATTTTTTTTGTTCCAAACACAGCTACTGTCTGTGGCCTGTAAGTTTTGAGTGAATTGAGTCGTCTCCCCGAATACCAATCAGTTTGACTATTTGGCTTTCTTTCCGATGCTGTGTCTCGTTCTCCTCCATGCTAACGAAGGCTCAGCCGAGCTGCTGTGGCACCAAAATTAGGACGATTATCTCAGGTGAATAATGTAAGATTTGCGTATCGGTATGGCAAAACTGACATTTTCCGGTTTGAGCATTCAAATAGAGGTCGCATGCAGGTCGTATGCCACAGAATCCGATCTTATATCCATGTGGTCCAGGTAGGAAATGCTAAATTGCTGTTGATACTAATTAGAAAACGTCACATCTGTGTCGCATGTGAGGGGGAAAAAGACAGAATTGACATGCTAAATGCTTAATTGCTGTTCATACTAATTAGAAAACGTCACATCTGTGTCGCATGTGAGGGGGAAAAAGACAGAATTGACATGCTAAATGCTTAATTGCTGTTCATACTAATTAGAAAACGTCACATCTGTGTCGTAAGCGAGGGGGGAAAAAGACAGAATTGACAGTTTCAGCTGCAGTGTGAAACTTTGCTTCTCAGCCAAGTTGAGTACCAAATTCACACACTCGGCTCAGATCGGAAGGTGGGAAGGGAAGGTAGATAGATAGACTGACAGATAGGCAGATAGATATAGATAGACTCAATCAGTCACTCTCAACCCCTCCGGCTCAGACTCTACAGCCTGTACTTTCCCTAACTGCTGTGAAAGCCACGTGCGACCGGCCTAATCCCGCTCCGGGTTGGTGCCGGAGTCTCCAGGGTGAGCCGGGATCTGGCGAAGCTCTCTTGTCTCATTGATTTGTGTCATTCTGTCCCAGTGGCGACTTTGATGTGACAGTTTCATTTGAGCTCTGCTTATGGGGCCTTTAATTAGATTTCAGCGCCGGGGCTCCACTCCTGGGGATAGAGGCGGTGAGAGGGAGGGAGATTTGACGACAGGCCAGGGAAGGTGTGTGTGTGTGTGTGTGTGTGTGTGTGGATGTCTGGATGTGTGTGTGTGTGTCTGGGGCGGAGGGGTGGGGGGCTAGGTAAAGGACTGGGAGCTCTCAAGATGTGTGGATTGACTTGTGTGTGTCTGTGTGTGTGTGTGTGTGTGTGTGTGTGTGTGAGGATAGACGGCTCCGGATACTCGGTTGATGTGTGTGTATGTGTGAGTTTTTGTGCGTGTGTGTGTGTGTGTGTGTGTGTGTGTGTGTGAGCATATAGACATTTCTTGGTACTCTTTAAGGTGTGTAGATTGACGTGTGTGTGTATGAGTGTGTGTGTGTTTTTGAGTATACTGTATAGAGAACTTTGGGCACTTATGGAGAGTTATATTCAGTGTGTGTGTATAGACAGCTATGGGTACTGTTAAGGTGTGGTGGTTGAATTGTGTGTGTGTGTGTATTTGTGTGTGTAAATGTGTTGTGAGGACTCTTAAGGTGTGGAGAGTTAACTTCAGTATGTGTGTGAGAGAGAGAGAAGTTGTGTATATGCAAGTAGGTGTGTGTACATGTGTGTGTTTGTGACCATATTGAGCACTCTGGGTACTCTTAAGGTGTGGAGAGTTAACTTCTGTGTTTGTGTGTGTGTGTGTGTGTATGCACGTTTGCACACATGTGAGGGAGTGAGTGTGGGCGAGAGAGATAGAGACAGACAAGAAAAACCTTGAAGCCCCCTGTACCCCGGCCTGGATTAAAGCCTAAACCTGCAGCTCTTTAATACCGCTGCATCTCAAATCCACCGTCGCCTCTCACTTCTGGCTTAGCGGAACCACTTTTAATCTCAACCACAGTATCCGCCGTAATGAGAAAGTCTCTCTCTTAAGTCACCGCAACCTAGGGTATTATCTGTGCAAACTTCATGTCTCCAGTTATTAACGGCGGCCTCAAAACCCGACTGGCGCAGCAGAGAAAGAGTTTGAGGAAACATTTTGAGTAGGAAATTGTTCCGAAATGAGATCACCATCGCTTGAACATACATACAAGTATCTGCAGGGCCTTAAAAAGTCTTGAAATAAATGATCTAAACATCAGGAGTTTAAAAAGTATTACAGTGTTTGATTACAGTTATTAGAGGTCTTATTTTTGCCCTGTGCAATGACAGGTTTCTTTGTGCTGCATGTTCAGTCTTATATTAATACAGAACAGGCTTAGTACAACAGACTTCATGTCCCTAACAATAAACTGCTTGTTGCCCTTTTTTTTTTAAACTGACCATTTATTGTTTTACAACTTTTATGAGCTTATGAGCTTTATGTTCAACCTGAAATAAGCTGATTTTGCAAGCTTTTGTTTCTTTATTTTGTTTTTTTCGAATTCAGGTAGCATTAAAAAGGTTTTAAAAAGTCTTAAATTTGGCCTCCTGAAACCTGCAGATACAGTGATGTTCAAGTTCAAGTTTATTGTTACATACATTTAAAAAGTACAATGTACATTCAAATGTAATGAAATGCATCTGCCCTGGCTCTATCTCAGCCCTTAAAAACTATATATAAATAAGAATAAACAAATAATAATCACTATGAGTTATGTAAAGTGCTACTGTTCAGTATTCTAACCGCCTGGGGATAAAAAATATCAACACCTAGTCTTATAACAGATTTATAACATAACAGATAGTTTATACCTTATTTAAAACACTTAATGGTACTTGGATATGGAGAGCAGGTGATTTAAGTCATTGGTTGACAAAATAACACTTTTACAGAACGGATCCTCTACAGTCCACACAAAAGCACAAAATTAAAACAAATTGTTGCTTTTTAAAAGGATATCTGGTAACTCAAGTCCTTTGCTGACAACATGATAATACTTTAACTGACTGGATCCCCTGCACTGTAGTTCACATGGGACTGGAAGCACATTGACAACAAAGACAGAATTTGAAGATAATTTTGATAAATTCCCAGTGTGTTTGCAGGTATTCTGCCTGACCTCTCTCGCTGGACCCACTTGCTGAACCTATTTAATTTATCACAGTTTGTGTGTGTGTGTGTGTGTGTGTGTGTGTGTGTGTGTGTGTGTGGGCGGGCGGGCGGGTCTCAACCGGGTGTTAATCCCGGTGGAGTTTATCCTCTCCTATTTCAGCTGTAATATTTCCTAATCCAAATAAGGAGCCAGCGTAATGAAACCGTATGAGATGTAATTACCATCAAATGGACTCGGGTTTTCTGAAAGCATCAGCACAACTATAATTTCTCATTAAGCGGCCGTCACTCCTAAGGCGCTCCCTTGGCCCTCAATTACAGCCGGGCTTATGAGACCTCCGCCTGGTTGGAGAGCGGGCGCTAATGTGGGTCAGTCTCAGATCTTTAGTTTTGAAATCCTTGGCCAGACACACACACACACACACATACACACACAGATGCACACACACCTCCTCAAGACATGCACCTAATAAATGCATTTTGAAAGTATTCCAAAAGCCTCCATACCACAAAGTATTCCTGCAGAGTTTAAAGGGGAGAGCGAAGCACAAATGCTCCCATTCCCACTGGGGCCACTGGTAGGAAAATACCAAAAGTGAATGTGAGCAAATCTGGACTTAATATTCTCTGTGATACTATACCTGCACTTCAGTCTTGAAAATTCTTATTTCTTTTCTGAAACCTTCAAAGGAACAAACATTTCGGTCTGTGTTAAAGGAAAAAATCCACCTTGAAATCCACACTAACACACTTTAAAAAGCAGCTACTGGTGATGTACCTTTCATTTCTGGTGCTCATTTTTTTTTCTTTTATTCTCTCTGACCTCTCTCGCTGGACCCACTTGCCGAACCTTATTCATTTATCACAGTTTGTGTGTGTGTGTGTGTGTGTGTGTGGGCGGGCAGGTCTCAACCGGGTGTTAATCCCGGTGGACTTTATCCTCTAGCTGTAATATTTTCTAATTTTTCTTTTCTGAAACCTTCAAAGGAACAAACATTTCGGTCTGTGCTAAAGGAAAAATCCACCCTAAAATCCACACTAACACACTCTTTAAAAAGCAGCTGCTGGTGATGTACCTTTCATTTCTGGGGCTCATTTTGGTGTTTGGGGGTGTATTTTGTCTTATTCCCATGGTTAACTGGCCAAACATAGATGATGTCATGTCATGTCACAGCAGGAGATGTTTCAGCGATCTAAAACCTCAGCGGTAAACGTCAGGTTTTGGTGTCAGTCCACCCAGAATCATAGAGCGAGGGCTTCTTTCTAGAGCCGCCATTTTTGCACTGACGTTCAATGAATGAATGCAAGGTTCCCTATGCGGATAAATAAAGCATCATTCATCATCATCAGCAACATTATTATTACTGTTACTAGAATTTATAACCTCCTCCTCTCCTCTCCTCTCCTCTCCTCTCCTCTCCTCTCCTCTCCTCTCCTCTCCTCTCTCCTCCTCCCCTGTCCTATCCTTGTCTCCTCTCCTCTCCTCTCCTCTCCTTGTCTCCTCTCCTCTCCTCTCCTCTCTTCTCCTCTCCTCTCCTCTCCTCTCTCCTCCTTTCCTCTCCTCTCCTTGTCTCCTCTCCTCCTCCTCTCTCTTCTCCTTGTCTCCTCTCCTCTCCTTTCCTCTCCTATCCTCTCTCCTCTCCTCTCTTTGTCTCCTCTCCTCTCCTCCTCTCCTCTCTGTGTTTCCTCTCCTCTCTCCTCTCGCCTCCTCTCCTCTCCTCCTTTCCTCATCTCCTCTCCTCCTCTCCTCCTCTCCTCCTCTCCTCTCCTCTTCTCTCCTCTTCTCTCCTATCCTCTCTCCTCTTCTCTCCTCTTCTCTCCTCTCCTCTCCTCTCCTCTCCTCTCCTTGTCTCCTCTCCTTTCCTCTCCTTGTCTCCTCTCCTCTCGGGACACATAAACACACAAACCGCTCCCCAATTATAGTAGTGGGATTATTGAATTTTCATATCAGCAAGAAGTTGAGTATCTTTAGACATCATTTCAGCTGTGAAGTTGAGTCGTTGAGTCTGAATTTGTATTTATATGTTTCATATATTTATATCAGGGTCTTGACCTACTGGCATCATAGCAGCTGATTCGTTGGATAAATTGCGACTTCCTCTAGATTTATCATCACTCTCTGTTGACTCAACCTTGACTCCTTTCGCATCATCTTCAATAGAAATATGAATCACACTCATGACTCTCTGTCTTGAATGTTGGTTTCTCGGTGAGGTTGCGGCACAGCAGGCTTTCCCAGTCAATTAGTCTTCGTTGTGTGTGGAGCGTGGGCGTTACCGGACGCCCCGGACGTGATTTAGAGACGAGAGAAACATGGCCGTGTGAGAAGAGACCTGGGGGGGATGGATGGATGAGGGGATGGTGGTGGGAACTGGGGGGGGATGATCATCAGACCAGAGGAAATGTCTACTCCACACCTCCTCTCTCTCTCTCTCTCTCTCTCTCTCTCTCTCTCTCTCTCTCTATCTGATGAAATCCCCACTTTTTCCCCCCATTTCCCTTTTTTGTTTTTTCTGTCTTTTGTCGTTTCTGTCCCTCCTCACCTCTCGGTCACTTTCTGTACTTTCCCTCTGCCTCTATCTTTCTTTCTCACTCTATCTTACAAAGCAGTTACTTCATTGGCATCACTGTATCCGAAACAATATTCCCAAAGTAGTACACAAAATGTGAAATTTTCAAAAATAAGAAGCAATAGTTTATACATTTCAACCATGCTGAGATGATTATTTGGTTTGAAAACGCGCGCTATTCATCATTCCAGGATTCCCTCTGGTCGTGGCATTTCTGGAACATCATGGAATTTCGGTGTATTCCAGACAAGGAAAGTCGGGGGGGTTTGATAAATTCTCTGGGGGAAATCGGGGGGAATATTAGGGAATTTTAAAAAATGGGTCACTGTACAGGCAAATACCACAATGTCTTTTCTAGCTTGTTTCAGACATGTGTTGCATTAGCTGGTGGTTTTCAGCCCAACTGTAGTGGAAACCAGACTGTTCACCTCCTTTAGAACAAAAAACAATATTTACAAATCAAGGGAAGGAAATATAACAAGGGAATATAACATTTTCAGTTCATGGAGGCGCTCCGATTTAGTCTTGTAAAGTCATGGAATTTTGCCTCAGGGCCACGGTGGGAACGCTGTAAATAGCTATAATGATAAATACATACAGTAACAGTATATATAATAATTGGCTCTCTTAATTAATCTCTTTCTTTCTCCTTCGTTCTCAAACTTTCTACCTCCTTCCTGCCCACCCACCCCATCTGCCTTCAGTCTCTCTCTCTCTCTCTCTCTCTCTCTCTCTCTCTCTCTCTCTCTCTCCCTCTCTCTCTCCCACACACACACACTTCCCACCTTCTTTAATTGAGGTGATTTATTGCGAAAAGAGTAGTTTCCTCTTGGCTGGCAGCCGTTTCATTGTGCAACACAATCGAACTGCCCCAACGCCAGCTTGAGCCTCGCCAGCTGTGTTGCTTCACACACACACACACACACTCCACTACATTACACACACACACACATTACACTTCCCCAGCTCCACTTGTCCAAGCCAAGGGAGTGACAGTATAATTCCAGGCAAAGAGAGAGGGAAGCTGTCCAGTTCAGTCTGTTCTGAGCTCCTCAGCCAGACACTGTGAAGAAACGACTCAGTTTAAAGCACCGACGGCTTGATCCTGGGAGCTCGCTCTCCTCTCCTCTCCTCTCCTCTCCTCCCTCCCTCCCTCCCTCCCTCCAGCCTTTCTCACGGACGATTGGTCTCGCCTCTCTCTTCTCCTCCTCTCTCCTTTTTTTTCCCTCCCCACACTTCCCCCTTTCTTCTCCTGTAACCCGATCGCCTCCCTATCACTTTCTCCCCCGTCTCACCTTTTCCGTCATTTCTCTCCCTCACCTTGTCTTGCTGTCTCTCTCCTCCTTTTTCCCTCTCTCTCTATCTATCCCCTCCTATCTTTCTTCATCCCTCTCTTTCCTCCCCCGCATCTTCTTTACTCTCTCTCCCTTTTTCTCTCCCTCCCTTTCTCAGTCTCCCCATCTCCCTTTCTCTCTCTCCATGATCCTCCCATTCACCCTGCCGTCCTTCCTTGTTCTCTCCTCCTCCCTCCCCTCCTCTCTCTCTCTCTCTCTCTCTCTCTCCCTTTCTCGGTCTCCCCATCTTTCCTTTCTCTCTCCATGATCCTCCCTTACACCCTGCCGTCCTTCCTTGTTCTCTCCTCCTCCCTCCCCTTCTCTCTCTCTCTATCCCTCCTATCTTTCTTCATCCCTCTCTCTTTCCTCCCCCTCATCCGCTCTCCATCTTCTTCACTCTCTCTCCCTCCCTTTCTCGGTCTCCCCATCTCCCTTTCTCTCTCTCCATGATCCTCCCTTTCACCCTGCCGTCCTTCCTTGTTCTCTCCTCCTCTCTCCCCTCCTCTCCTCTCCTCTCTCTTTCTCTCTCTCTCTCTCTCTCTCTCTCTCTCTCCCCTCCTATCTTTCTTCATCCCTCTCTCTTTCCTCCCCCTCATCCGCTCTCCATCTTCTTCACTCTCTCTCCCTCCCTTTCTCGGTCTCCCCATCTCCCTTTCTCTCTCTCCATGATCCTCCCTTTCACCCTGCCGTCCTTCCTTGTTCTCTCCTCCTCTCTCCCCTCCTCTCCTCTCTCTTTCTCTCTCTCTCTCTCTCTCTCTCTCTCTCTCTCTCTCTCTCTCTCTCTCTCTCTCTCTCTATCCCCTCCTATCTTTCTTCATCCTTCTCTCTTTCCTCCCCCTCATCCGCTCTCCATCTTCTTCACTCTCTCTCCCTCCCTTTCTCGGTCTCCCCATCTTTCCTTTCTCTCTCTCCATGATCCTCCCTTTCACCCTGCCGTCCTTCCTTGTTCTCTCCTCCTCCCTCCCCTCCTCTCTCTCTCTCTCTCTCCGTCTTTCTCTCTCTCCCTCTCCCTTCTGGATAGATATTTCAAGCTCTGTTTAGCCAAGTCATAAATAGGGAAGTGTAGCCCACATGTCATGTCTGTTTCCCCTGTCAGGTCAGGGGAGGTTAGATAAATATCTTTCTGTTTACTGTCCTGAAAGAGACAAAAACAAGCCGGGGGCGGGGGTCACAGCAGGGGTGCAGCGTTATGCTACACCGGGTTTTGCCTTACATCCGTACAACTTGTGCTCTCTTGCAGGGCAAAAGGTAAAGCTGCTGTGTAATGATGATTTGGGGAAAACGATTGTGCAGACCTGGTTATATATTATAGACTCTGTTTGTTCTTATTCCTATCCAGGGAGTCTGCAGGTTTCAGGAAGCCAAACTGAAGGCTTTGGAAGACTTTTTAATGCTACTTGGCATTGAATTTAAGATCAATTTTAGAGCAAAAATAGAAACAAAAAGCTGGCCAAAAAACGCTTATTTCTGACTGAGCATAGCTAATGAAAGTGCTAAAACTATAAATGGGCAGATAAGAAAAAAGGACACAAGGGAATTAATTGTTTAGTGACATGATGTCTGTATTTATTAAAGCAGGTGCAATGAAAATAAAACATGTTTCACATATTGTATCAACCTTATTCTGCTTTCCCAAACCATACCCTTATTTTATTTATTCCTAATTGAAAATAGTGTAGTTATTTATGAAAAACTGACATTACATGGTGAAAAAAATTCTAATGGCTATATTTAAGACATTTTAATACTTTTTTAAAACCATTTACATCATTTTTTCAGACTTTTCAAGGACCCGCAGACACACTGTTACCCTCCACAGTCTCACACATAAACTTCACTTGGTCATATCATTTCTCTTTATTTCTCTTCACTCTGTGGACATGATCGGTGTTTTTTTTTGTTTTTTTTTTTTTTTTAAGTGCATCTCAGATATCCAGGCCCAGTTTCCACTCTGTAATTTCAATCAACTGATCTCAGCCTGACACGAGTGCAGGGAAAGAGCTGCAGTTTGCTTCCAACAGCCATTAAGCCTTTCCTTTCATACAGTGCACAGGTTGTCCCAGTTAATTGAACATGCACACACACACACACACACACACAGACACACACACACACACACACCTACCTTCAGTACATGCACACACACAGTCTAAATACATGCACAAACACACACTTTGAGTCCTCAGGCTCACCTGTGCACGCACCCACACACCCACTCTCTCTCTCTCTCTCTCTCTCTCTCTATCTCTCTCTCTCTCACACACACACACACACACACACACACACACACACACACACACACACACACACACCCGGTCACACTTACGGAAGCAATGTCCCCCGCTAAGTGTTGATTGGTCCCGAGGAAAACGGGTAATTGAAGCTAAGCGGCTAAATATAGCACTCAATGTGATTAGCACTGATAGCGTGTGATGTATGGCGCTCATTAGCCTGCTAGCTAACAACCACCCCCCCCCCATCCCACACACACAAACACAGACATGTACTTTGGTAGCCATTCATTTCACTCGCTCTGCAGCACCAAAGATGCTAATGCTAATTTCATGTTGGGGGTGTTAGTGAGAAGGCGATGGACTGATTTTAATATACAGGCTCATCACAAACAAGCAGGAAAGGACATGAATAGAGATAAAAACAAGACATAAAAAAACACTTTAGGGGGAAAAAAAATAGCATGAGGGGTTTGCTGAAAAGGTTGGGAGAGGTAAATCATCTTTTAGTCCGCTCTGAGACCTTGGTGAAAGCTCATTTGATGAATGTCTTTTCCAAAGTATCTCACAGTAACATGAGTGCAGACAGTATATTTTTAGTATAGGTGGGGGGAACTCCAGTAGGAATTGAACCCTTAAACATGGCAGTCTCAGTGCCTTGCTCATACCTGCTGATCCAGAGAACAATCTTTTCTTACAGCGGGTTTTTAGAAAGTGCGATATTAGGTGTATGGCCATAGGAAATGTTCTGTGTGTGTGTGTGTGTGTGTGTGTGTGTGTCTGGCGGATTGGTTGCACAGTCTTTCCTCTGCTATACCCACATCTATCAGCTTTCAGCACCTTGAATTAAACACACTTTTCACTCAGCTGAAACACTGTCGGCGCTCCTCAGCTGTTCTGCTAAAGCTACACTATCCAGAGTCGTCCGTTCAGCTGTCACAGCTAAGTGAAGCAGCAGATGCGCGAACTAACTCGAGAACAAGGCTTTTCAGCTCCCACAGTGAAAGGTGAGGCAAGAAGAGAAGAGTGGAGACTTCAGGTTTCATTTCACCAGACACATAACTCCCCATGTACAGTGGGAGGCACCGGAGAAGTCCTCCTCCATGCATTTATCCTGCATTAGATCTGCAAATTCAAATTCAAAACAACTTTATTAATCCCACTAGGGGCAATTAGTTACGAGCAGCTTGTTGTACTCAGAAAAACACAGCAACATCCAACACCATACAAACAAACAATACACCAAGGAGCTAAAATGTGGAATAAAAGCTATAAATAATGTTGATAAATAAACTTGGTAAACACAATAAAAGAAGATCAGATAAAAAAAACAAAAAAAACCTACGGAGCATTTAAAAGTCGGATTCCAGTGGGGATAAACTCACTTGCAAGAGCATGTCCAGAAGAAGCAGACGATTCTTCTTCTAGAAAGAAACTAATAGATGACTTGCATCTCTCAGCCAGCTAGGTAGCAAACCATTTATTTTAGCTTGTTACAGCTGGAAAGAGAGAGAAATGTGACTTTGTGGTAAAACGTAGAAGCAAATTGATTAAAAACAGTGATAAAATACAGTGATCGAAGAGCACAGATTACAAATTGATGCAGGTCAAATAACAAAAAAAACACCGTACATCTCACCTCAAATAAAACAGAAGAAAGCAAACAAGCAAGGAAATTATAGCCAATATGCAGCAATAGTTCAGCAAGCATGAACCAAAGCAGTTTATTGATACTCTTATCCAGCAGGTACCAGACACTTCTTTCTAACCTCTAACTTTCTAACTAAATGAGACAAAGACTTGATTTTTTTTTTAACCCCCAAACAATTCCTCTTGGGCCTGGAGCCAGAGTGCAGCAGTAAAAAAAGCGGGACTACAAGAGAGAGCCACATCTTTCGGGGAACAAGAGTCGCAACTCAGCGCTCTTCTCATCTCGGAGAATGAATCACCGGCATCGCCTCCCTTCCTCCCCTCCTCCCCTTCCTCCCTCTGATTGCCGTTTTCATTTTCTTCTCCTGTTATTCAATTTGGCCCCAGCTCAGTCGGCCCCGTGGCTTTCCCCACATGTTTTCTATTGTCTGTGTTAAAGTGAAATGGATAGCGGGTCGTTATGCTGCGAGGAATTGTTCCACGCCGCTCTGGATTGTCCTCAACCCGACTACAACGCGGTCCTGCTTCTCAAATCCGCTCGGACATGTTGTTGTTCACGTGTGTGTGTGTGTGTGTGTGTGTGTGTGTGTGTTGTGGTGTGTCACTCTGTGTGTGTTGGTGGTAGCGTGTGTGTGAGGGTCAGTGAGCGCACACCTGGATAATGTCATGCTTCATACTCTAATACATGATGTGTGTGCTCTTTGATGTGTTTGTGTGTGTGTGTGTGTGTGTGTGTGTGTGTGTCTTTGCCTATATGTCCAAAGTCAGCCAGGTCAAGGCCGGTGTGTGTTCTGCCTCGGCTCACTCTGTGACAGTCTCTGTGGGAGTTTGGGGTTGCACCGCTCGTCTAGCAGACTCTGCTAATCTTAGCTGCATCTGTCACACGTCCAAACCGCTGTCCCTTCAGCTTCTGCTGCTCAGATTAACACATTTCCATAAAGGCTCACGGATATATCTGTCGTACACATACCTGTTTGTCTGAGTGTAGGGCTGAGTGGAATGGAAATGAATCGGTAACACTTTACAATAAGGGTCACTAAGTTAAGGGTTAGTTAATGCTTAATAAGGGTTAACTAACCCTTAATTAACAGTTAACTAATGTGTAATTTACTAATGGTGTTCATGGCAACTAAGGTATTAATTTATACATTATTTAATAGTTTATAAAGATGACTATTAAATAATGTATAAATTCATACCTCAGTTAACATGAACACCATTAGTAAATGATTACCAGACACATTAGTTAACTGTTAATTAACTAATGTACCCTTATTGTAAAGTGTTACCAATGAATCAGAGTGTCCGTGGGACCTTGAAAAGTCTAAGAAAGTTTTGAATTGTCTAAATTTAAGGCCTTAAAAGGCATTTGAATGTCTCAAATACGGTAATTACGGATCTTTTTTCACAATTTTATGCAGGTTTGTTTTTAATTAGCTTTCATTTGCAACTATAAAACTAGACAAATTCTTTCAGTGAGTTTCTGCCCATTTAACATTTCAGAACGCCCCTCAGCTCTGCTCAGTCAGGAATAAAATGTGTCTTGCCAGCTTTTTGGTTCTTAATTTTGGTTGTCAAATTGGTCTTACTGGTAACATGTGTGCACCAACTTTTGAGTGCTGTTGCAAGAACTGACTGCACACACTGTACTTACGTTTCATTGTGCGTCTCGGTGTAGAAATGGGACAAGTCCACTTAAATGTGTGAGTCATTTTGATTCACCCGGAGTGATGCTGTGAAAGCAAAGTGAGTTGACTCAGATGTCAGGTTTGATTACATGTTGCACTTTGAAACGCTTTTGTAAGAACGACACATCGATAGCCATTGCAAAAGTCCCCCTCCCACACACTTTTCCTGCATTTATCCCCCCTGACTATTGCAGGAAATTCTTTCTTACAAGTTACACAATGGAAATAAACTGGTATATTTTAACATTAACTCTAGTATCCTGTCCTACATTGTGCTGAAAACGGCAAAACATGATTCTTCCAAACAATTCCTCTAAACCAGGGTTGCCCAAAGTTTTCGGCTCTGTGGGCCAAAATGTAATCTCACCAGTGAGCCACGGGCCAAGATATATAAGCATGTTGTGATAATTTTGAAATGCAAATTTTCATATAATTGTTATCAATATTCTTTTCACAATGACCTCTGTACAACAATTCTCCCAATCTCCAAAACAAGTCCTTGTGTTTCTTCAACATTTATTCAAGGGTTTTCTGTTAAATCAATTTTTATATATATATTTTTTTAAATATATATATATTTGGTACAACTGATTGTTTGAAAAATGTTTGATACAACTGATTATGTATGTATTTATACACAAGTTTTTTATCTATTCTGAATTATCTCATATTTCTGACCCCCCTCTGGCAGGCCAAAACAAACGGCCCGTGGGCCACAGTTTGGGCACCAAACCAAGCAATTCCAATAGTGCAACAGCGATTCAGCAAGCATGCAGTAAAACTTGGGGCTCTTACAATGGCCGCTTCTGTGCGTAAATACCATGTACATCTAAAGGTTAAAGTACTGAATCAACTTTTGATTGAGTGTTAGTTTTTACAGTGTGTTATTGTACGGGCCGTCCCGTATCGCTCAAGGTTCAGTTCAGCCAAACTAATATGCATGTCCTCACTGTATTGTGACATGCGTTGGGGGAAACCTGTCCACCAGTTGGCACATGTGGACAAGTTATAATAAAAACTGTTGCATTTCTCCTCCTCTAAGTTACCAATTCAAACAGGACCCGTGAAAGAGGAGAACACACTTCACCTCTCCCTCTGTGGCCTTGATGAATAGCATTCACCGCCCTCATGTATTCATTACACCTTGAGCAGAAAAACCCTCTAACTATAACTCTTGTCACATCTCTCAAACTGTTTGCCCTCTTTTTTTGACTTCCAAAAAAAGACCTCTTTATACAGCCAATTTCCTTCTTCACCTGACAAACTTGTCAAGAGCCGCATTCCTCCGAGGAGGCGCGACTCTCAAGGAGATTTCCTGAAGAAATAAATGAAAGTGGAAGAATGAAAATAAGGAGTTCGCTTTTCAAATTGTTATATATCAATTTGGGGCGGGGGGGGGGGTAAAAAAAACAACATGACCTGAGGTTCATTGTTCAATGTCTTGCCATAAAATATAGAGGATCTGGTCTGTAAAAGTGTTATCATGTTGTCATTCAAGGTCTTAAATTACCTGCCGTCCCTTTAAAAAAATGACCGTCGTTTGTTTTCATTTTGCGCTCGCTAATTCTTTAAGGGTAGGTCTCGCTTTTTTTTCCAGTGCTTGACATGAAGCTAAAATAAACTGTCTGTGGTATGTTGACCCGGGAGAAGCATTGGTCACTGCCCCTCTGCACTCTGTGGTTTTTGGCTGTGGCTGGAGCGATGCTGAGGGTTTTTGATTGCCATCGTTTTTTGTTTTTTTTCTTTTGGGTGAAAAAGGCCTGTTGCAACCTCGCACTTTCCCCCCCACACAGTTCCTGAAGCATGTAACTGAGAAAATGTCCCTGGCTGCACAATGTTTTCTGGCCCCGAGAGAGGAGAGCCGGGACCACATGTTTTTGGATCGTAAAGCTGTGTCGGCAAAAGTTAGAGTGGTTACTTCCCTCCTGTTGCTGACAGCTCTGCTTTCTCCTCTACCTGGCATGGAGCTGGTTTACTGGAGCAAGCCAAGTCTGGATGCGGTGGGTTTCCAGAGTCGGAGTCACTTTTTTGGCCAAGTATAATATGTGCACAGGAATTTGTCTTGGTGATACTGGCACGGAGAGACGTATTGACAACTAACATGGTAACATAAGAACACACTGGAGCATATGGGACCAGGACATATGATGGATGGTAGACTCTACATATCCAGGATCTGAAATTAAACACCCGCCAAGCGCCAAATACCGGTAAAAGTTTGAATAACATTTGCATACCTGAGTTATATACGGTCTTTGGTCTTTGCATCTTCTCTAACTTTGTCCCTGCTGGCCACCGTACACTCAATCAAATTAAGACCAATCAAAGCAAATAAAAGTTAATTCCAGACTCTGTACATAAATTAAACATTCAGGCAGCATGGCACACAGTCTGGTAGAAGGTGTTAACGAGGGAGAGTGAATATCCAGCAGTGCATTGGATCATTGCCGTCCAGGAAGTCTAAGTCAGCGGTTCTCAACGTGGGGTCCGGGGACCAAAGGGGTCCTTGAGGGGATTCCAGGGGGTTCCCAGCAATTGTTGTTGAACTTCAGCATTATTTCATTTACAAGAAGTTTACACAATTATAGAATGTAGAAGAGTGACTGTTTTGATCATAGTTTCACTGTTATTTCTCTACCTACAACACAGATAGAAGTGGAATTCAGGACAAAATCATATCTAACGATAAAAATATTCGCATGTTTGGGTCAAAAGAGACAAAATCTCATCAAAGGGGGGGTCCGTGGCCCGAATGAGTGCTAAATTAGGGGTTGTTGATGTGAAAACGGTTGAGAATCACTGGTCTAAGTGAGCTTTAGCAATCTGGGTTAAAGTCTGACCTTTGAATCTCTTGTGTATCTCAGATTTCCATTTCTCTTCTCATTTATACTGTGTGATAAACAAATTACCCCTTCTGTTCTTTTCGAATCCGTTGTGTTCTGTTTCGTTTTATGCTTCTGCTCTTATTGACACGTGCGGTTTGGATTCAATAAATCGTATGAATGAGCAGGAACAAGTACTGTATGTGGGGCGCGGCACGTGGGAAAATGCGGTCTATTGATGTAATACGATATGGCGTGAAATTGTAATGATTTGACGTTATATTGCGCGACGAGGGAATAAATCAACCGGTCGATAGATGGATGTAGCAGCTTGGAAAGATTTATGTTTGGGAGTTCGTAGCCAGAGCTAAAGCGGCTGTAATTTTTGGACGGCCTTGCTGCATAAGCTCGGGGATTTCTGATGAAATAAAACTGGGCGATTGCTGATGTGTGGTGCAAGCGGCGACTGTGTCTCGCTAAATTCGTCCCCCCCTCTCCGCCTCTAAGGATTAATTCCCCTTTGAGAGACCTTTGGTTCCCTCTCTCTGGCCTGGCTGCCAGCGTATTGTTCTAGCCTGAGTTATGAAGATGATTTATGAGCTGGAAGTGACTGTTGAAAAGTGGACCGACTCAAACTTTCCATTGTAATTTTTTTTTTTTTTTCAATTACTTATTTTTTTTGTATTATTTTTGCTCGGGTTTTAGGGGATGTGTGTGCAAGGAAGCCAAAAGTGGGCATAAAATGAAATGGGGAAAGTTTTGCACGTGTACACACACACACACACACACACACACACACACACACACACACACACACACACACACACACACACGCACACACACACATACGCTTGCCTGGGTCAAAAATGCAAATAACTCCTTGTCTCGGTTTTAACCTGCTTACAGTACCAGATGGTTGTAGTTTATCACATAAGTACAACTCAGATACTGTAAGTTAAGTTGGAAATCACAAAAAACAAGGATGTTATTGACTTTGAATTGTCTAAACTTTCTGGCAGTCAAACCCCACCATCTGGCACCTAAGTGGGCTGGGGAAAAAAAACATAAAATGTATTTGCAGACACTATTTGAGCAAGGTCTGTTGCACACCGACCCACGGGCGGTCATGATTTCTGTCCCTCTAATTCTCCCTCTTTCTCTCTCTCTGACACACACACACACACACACACACACACACACACACACACACACACACACACACACACACACACACACACACACACACACCTTACGTAAATAGACACAGTTTCATTGGGCAATCAACACTCATTTCTCGGTGTACACATCCTCTGTTTTCCTCAGGGAAGACCACCCCTGTTGATTGCATGTCACCTTTTTTTCTGTGTGTGTGTGTGTGTGTGTGTGTGTGTGAGAGAGAGATGACGGGTGGCAGCATTTCTCCCATGGCGGGGTCAGGACCGTGCCTGTCAACACACCTAAGCAATTAGCTTTGACTGGGGGCTGTTTCATAGCACATAGACAACTGTTGACTACAATAACACATCCAGCAGGAGCAACATGTAGGCAGAGTCCTGAGCGAGCTATCTCTTACATAGTTTCCTATACATAGTTTTCCTAAATTATGA
>NW_027280595.1:20000-32500 GCF_046629955.1 Centroberyx affinis | reverse complement strand
GGTCATATTGTATTTTATTTTTTCATGGTTTATTTATTGGCATTTCTCATTGAAAGAGACAATTTACAGAACAACAGACACTAAACACCAAGGAAAAAAAAAAAAAAAAAAATACAAAAACAAAACACAACATTAAATTTAAACAATACATGCACCCAGAGACTAAAAAAAAAAAACGCTGGCCAAAGCCACAGCGTACATCGGGTTTTGTTCCCATGTCAACTTTACCAGGGTAGTGATGATACAGGGCTCGTAAGGTAATCAATAAATTGCTGCCATACAGTGTAGAACTTGGTAGAAGAACCTTTCACAGTATATCACATTTTTTCCAGAGTTAGAAACTGTAATGTATCTCTAACCCGGTGTTTGAAAGATGGAGGGGCCCTCATAGTTTGTATATAAGTTTAAGTCATATAAGTCATACATTTTTTACACACATTTTTCATTCTGCTTTTACTAGTTCAGTTTCATGCTGTGGAGATTGAAACGGTATTTCCGTAGCTATGGATACAGAAATGAAAAACAGACACATTTCACATGTTAAGAGGTTTGTTTGAACCCATACTACATGTTTTTTAAAAACGAACCACTTCTCTAGGAGGTGCAGCTTATGTAAGATGCGGTTATCACTTCCACACTTGCTTACCCTTACTGCTTACCCTTTGTGGGTTTTATGCAACGATTTCAAAGGGAAAAGCAACACTTTCCTCACCCAGTCTAACCTACCTTCTGTTCCTCTTCTCCTTCACCCGTCTCTCTCTGCTCTTCCATCGCTCCATTCCCCTCTCTGCATCTATCTTTTATTGTGAGGGTTTTAATGCTGTATTATGTAATATAAAGCAACGTTCTTCTCAAATCTAGCCTACTTTCCTCTCTCTATTCCTCTACTTTTCTATCCCTCTGTCTTTGTCTCTTTCTTTCTCTCTCAGGTAATTGCAGATTATCCCTCTGTATGTTTTAATTATGAAGGGTTTTCATGCTTTAATGTCAAATCCAAAGAAACACTTTTTTCAAATCTAATCTAATTCCTCCATTTTCTTCCACCCCTCCCTCGTTCCCCCTCTCCTCCTCCCTCCATCCCTCTGTCTTTCTCTCGCTGTCAGGTAATCCCAGATTAGCCTGCTGTATGTCTTAATTGAGAGGCTTTTTACGCTCTATTTTCCAATAAAAAAAAAAGCAAGTGACATCTTTCTCAAATCTAATCTACTGTGCTTTCTTCTCTGTTCTCTCCCTGCCTCTCCACCAGTTGATAGCGGTGTATGATGAGCAGGAGCCGCATCACGGGGGCGATGGCACCAGCGCCAGCTCCACGGGGACGCAGAGCCCCGACCTGTTCGCCTCCGAGCTCAGCAGCGGCGGCGGTGGCGGCGGCGCCTCGGCCTTCCAGCCGTACCAGGCCGCCAGCGAGATCGAGGTCACGCCCTCCGCCCTGCGCACCAGTAAGTCACATGACTGCAGGGGGGGGGGGGGATAAAAAAATCTGGGGTAAACGTAGACGGATGGAGGATGTGTTGATGATGGATAGATGGGATGAGTTGATGGATGTTGGATGGCAAAATTGGATGGACAGAAGGATAGATTTAAGATGGAGTGGTTGAATGATGTGTAGATGGATGGATGGAAGGTGGGTGGGTGGGTAAAGTGTTTATGGATAGATGGATGGATGGACAGATGACTGAATGGATGATGGATTGCTGGATGGAACATAGCAGGGCCAGAAATTAACGAGGGGAAAAAAATGCCCTTGAAAGTTCATAAAATGCGTGGGAAATTAAAAATGAGGCGGCGGGACGTCCCGGTGGCTCAGCGGTCAGAATCCCAATCTGTCCTGTGTCTCTCTACTTTGATCTGCAAAAATACCCCCCCCCCAAAAAAAAAGATATTGTTAAAAACTAAAAATGAGGGGACAAGAAAATGCCCGTGATAATGAGGTGTGCTAATTCACATTTCAGCCTGCTCATCATTTTGTGAGAGTTGTCAAATATTCACGCATGAAAGCGACTACTGTCCCCTGTGGGCCACCGTAGTTGATTGGTGGGATCCCACGACCGGGCGATTCTAGAAAACAACCAAGCAAGCAGCCTGAAAGTATTGAAAGAGTTGGCACCAGGCAGCCAGCAGTAGAAAAAAAAAAACACACTCAACAACTGTTGCAACAAAAAAATAATATCATATCATATATATCATAAAAACTCAACATTGGAGGGGTGGAAGATGGACTGGCTGGGGATAGATTGGGAAAAATGGCACCATCCTCTTCTGGATGGCCTGCTGCCAGTTTCCAACAGTGGGAAAGAAGTTTGGGACATTCGGTATATTATGATACGATAATAAAACAAATCTTAGTAGTACAACTTGAGTGTAAAGGACCAAAATGCCACTAAAGATTAGATCAAGGGGCCAAAAAAAAAGACCTCTGAAAACAATAATTTATTGCCCTGATGCATAGATCTATAGATAAATGAATATATGGATGATCATCAGATAAATGGATGGAAGGATGGGACGATAATTGGATGTACAATTGATGGATAGATAGTGGCTGATTGGATGGATGAATGACTGATAATGGATAAGAAATAGATGAATGGAATCCTATGTACTTATTGTAGCAAAGAAACTTATTTTAATGTTTTGGAAAAAGGCAGAGGTCCCACCTGTCAAATTATGGCTGGAAGAAATAGTAAAACTTTGTCTCCTGGAGAGAATACGGTTCTTGCTAATACACAAACTGAAACAGTTCAACAGGACCTGGCATCCCCTTCTCCAATACATTGATAACTCAAACTGATAACAATATTGATGGCCCCCTTTGGTGTGACAAGATGTAAAATCCCCGGAAGGTGGGAGTGGGTTAGTTAGTTAGGGGGTTAAGGGGATAGTTGTATACATGTCTTTGTTTTTGTGTAGGGAGAAAAAAGATTTAAACAAAAAAATAGATGAATGGATGGATGGATGGATCGAGAGTCTTAGAGATTTGTAAAGTGAAAAAATTGATGCCTGAAGTGTGATTTTCATCTGAAGATCCCCCTCAGGAGCTGAAATGTTTCATAAACAGCCGACTACTAATTGAATCACATTGTCAGTGTTTTTACACTTCACACCTCTGCTCTCTCCCCTCTTCTCTGGCGTCTGATGTTCACAACTGCAGCAGCACACGGCAAACCTCACAAATTACCTTATCGCGGCCCAGCGGTACCGAACCCCTGTCCATAAATTCTGTTAATTGGACAAGAGGGTCTTATTTCAGGCAAAAAGATAGCTGTTTGATCCCCGGCCAAAGTGGCTAATTGGTTCTGTTCGCTGCCTCCTAAATCAAATGCGACGGCGAGCCCGTCCACCTCGGCGGTTTTGCCGGCCAAGTCGCTTCTTCTGCTGTAATTAGCATGCGTCTGGAAGGGAAAATGACTCTTGTAGGTGATTTGTCGATTTGGATCAGGCAAACCATTTTCCGGACATACATAAACACAAACAAACACACACACAGATACATACAAACAGAAAAAAACACACACTTTCTCACTTTCTGGCTGTGTCTGTCTGTTTTCGCTAATCTCTCTCTCTCTCTCTCTCTCTCTCTCTCTCTCTCTCTCTCTCTCTCTCTCTCTCTCTCTCTCTCTCTCAGTGTTACCCAATCTTCCTGTATCCCTCTGGCCTTTTTCCCCCTCTTTTCCCTCTCTCCTAATACACACCCACACACACTGACAGAAACACACACACACACACACACACACACACACACACACACACACACACCACTGAACAAAATAAGAGTTGAATACAAACTATCTTGTCATTAGTGTTCTCCTAAAAATACCCTTCTGGTCTGAAGATTGCTATTAACTACATCCACTAATGACCTATGGACCGGCATTGATTGACATGGCAGCCGCCAAAATCTCTCTCTCTGTCTCACACGCACACAAACACACACACACACACACACACACACACACACACACACACACACACAGAGCGCCAGGGAGGTCATACCAGTCCTAATTGGATTTCTGGATGAGATGTGAATGTGAATTTGCAGTAAGAAGTGGAAATCTGTGGCATAATCACACCTGCCAGTTACTTCCAATTTAACCGTCTCCCTAATAAATTCTAACCCTGGTTAATTGACGACACTGAATCTCATCAGCTGAATTTTAATGGGTTTTAAGAGAAAATTCTGACATGGCAGAGAGGGATTTTAATTATTATTTTTTTTTCCATAAGCGCCTAATGAGAATAGTTTTCAATCACTGATTTATGCTGGCGGAGATGAGGAGAGTTGGGCTGCGCTGTTCTTTGCCAATTTTCTTGCACGGCCCGCGAATTCAAAAGAAAAGTGATTAAGCTTATTAGAGAGCGAGCTCTATTGAAAACCACAATTGAATTGATGTTAGTTACTTCGCTTTGTTAAACTCAAAACCTCTGCAGACAAGGAAATGCTGATTAAAGAACAATGCTACCTTTTTTTTTCAATGTGTGAGCCTTGCACACGGCCGATTGAAAAGTTAATTTCCAAAACACTGCACATTCATTTTTGGGGGGGAAAAAAGTCATTAGCCTACCTGAAGTTCATCATTTAATATCTCTAAAATATAGTGGTTACAGTCTGTAAAAAAAAAATATTCTTTTGTTAACCAAGGACTTAAGATCCCTGAACTTCTTTAAACTTTTGTGTTGTCAGTTTTGCAGTAGGTGTCACTTTTTTTTCAAAGCTGGATACACCGTTATGGAGCAAAACTCTTTGTTTTTTGCAAGCTGTTGACAGAGAGTATCACTGAATTTGTGTATTCTTATGTTTTTGCAATGCATTTGAATTGAAAATGAAATAAATATTCCCCCTTTATGTCTCCTCCAACTTTAGTTCTGCATCTCAGTATGTTTTTTTACAGATGTCCCACTTTCTGCTGCGTATTTACTGAACCGCTGCTGCACTTTGGCTCCATTCCCCAAGAGGAAAAATCTAGTTTTGTTCTCTTTTTAGTGGCCAAAATTTACAAGGGATGGTTACTAGCTAGATTGAGAGACTCTGGAGTTTTGTGTTACAGTAAAACACATTTCTTTCTACAGCATAAGAAAGAATCATCTGCAGTACTAATGATAGATGCAGGATAAATGCATGAAGGGGAACTCGTGCAATAGCTGTCACTGTAGTTCAGCTGAAGAGGAATGGTCCTGTGCCAGGTTGCCTTCTGGGAGTTGTAGTGGTGCAGGCGGTGCTCAGGCGGTGCTCAGGCCTGTCAGGACGGCCTGTACTCTGTCCCCTCCTGAACTCCATCTCCCATGGGTGGGGGGGACCGGCACTGCCTCCCACAGCTCAGAGCAACATGGGTCCCACGCTCCGGCTGACCCAGCACCGCCTGCTCAGCCAAGTGCATGACACACACACACACACACACACACACACACACACACACACACCCGACAAATAGCTGTTGACTCATATATTCGCACATATAAACACATGTCCACTAGTTTGTGTGTGCACATACATCAAAATACACACACAAAATAAATACATAGACATCTAAACACTCACACACCAAATTTTTGTGATAACTGTCCACACACACAGACGCACACACACATCCAAACTTACACACACTTACATACACACATTTGATAAGTGTTCACACACACAGACACATGCACACACACACACACATAAACATATTCACTTTAGTTTGTATTAATTGTTCATTTTGACACTCACACACAAGCCAAACGGGGACATGTACATAAAGACACATGCACACAATCCCATCGTGCACATGCTCTAACAACACACACACACACACACACACGACACACTTGCCCAGACTCAACAAATAACTGTTGATTCAGTACATACACACTCACACACACAGATTGAAACACGCACACTTTAGTGATAATTGTTCACACACACAAAGACATATACATGCACAGACAATCCTGCAATGTACAAACTCTAGCAACTGTACACACACACACACACTCCTCTCCTCGGGGGGTTTGTGTGTGTGTGTGTGTGTGTGTATGTGTGTGCTGCACAGTATTTCCTGTATTAACAAATCCAAATCCCCCATCATAAACATCTGACGGCGATGTGTCACGGGGAGAACGTTCTGGAACAAAACACGGACATGGGAACACGACACTTGGCAGCGTCATCTGCAGAAGACGCTCCAGCTTTTTAAACAATTTTACACAACGTTCATACTCCTTGTCTCTCTTGTGTGGTCCGCCGGATTCCTGTCAGCCAATCAAATATGGCCCCGTGGGATTTTTCGGAGAGGTCTGAAAACGGGAGATTTTCCGTGTCGTAACGTGTGTGTGTCTTGTGTGCGAGCGCATGCGGGGCGGCGGTGCGGTTTTTGTGCGCCCGCCCTCGTCGGGGCTGCATTGTTTTTGTTTTTTTTTGGACCTCGGCCCTCTCTCCCACGCACAGCGACTTTTAAACAGAGTGGAGAGTTTTAATGGAAGCATCCACTTACACTGCTGTTTCTCAATAGGCTCGTCCTCATATTGTTGTTCCCACACAGTCTGCTCCGTGTCACGAGATGATACACCGACAGAATACAAGCTTAAACTACAGCTGCATGGTTACAGCTGAAATAATAATAATAATAAATCTGATTATTTTGCTAGATATTGTGATTAGGATGATTAATCGCGGTTATTAGTCTTGAGGATTTGAGGAACAAAATTATTTTACAGCATGTTTAGCAAGCTATAACAAATTATATTTAATATAAGATGTTAAATTCTGTTAAATTATATATTAAAGTCTTCAGTCTTTTCAACTACAGCATTGGTTATAAGTTAATTTGTTTGATATATTGCTAACATCCCAGTATTCTACCATCATTAAAGCCGTACCAGGCAAGATTTTTAGGCTATGTAAAAAATACATGAGTCTTATCAGCCTATATCACAAAGTGGGGCTGCAAGGAGCTCCACAGCTTTCACTTTGGAAACTTAAATTGCAATATACAGTTTTACAGAGTTGGCTTAGATAAAAATTTAAATTGGCAGGATTTCCTTGGATTTCCCTCGGCGTACTTCGGGGCAATGATAAGTATGAAAGTTAGAGCTTGTGACAGGAAGTTTGGTTTGAATCCTGGACCTGCTGGGAAGATTTCTAAGGGGGAAGTGAACGACTCTCTCTCCTCCCTTAATAAGTACCCTTGAGCAAGGCACTGAGCCTCCCCTAACTGAAACCAAGATTGGTATCAAAACATTTCCATTTATATGTTCCAGGCTGAAAACGTAAGTAATCCAAACCAGCCGTTGTCAGAATACTTCTTTAACACTCCTTCTGTCTTCCCTCTCTTCCAGACATGCCCCTCCATGTCCGGCGCAGCAGCGACCCGGCCCTGCTGACCATCAACGGGCCCTTTAGCGCCGGCGAGTCCCGGGTCCCGGCGGAGGAGCAGCCGTCTAGGAAGAACCCGGCCCGCTGGTCCACCACCGCCGGCTTCCTCAAGGCCCGACACTCCACCGGCACCAACAGCCTGGAGAGGAAGGTAGGAGAGCAGGAAGAGACGGCAGAGATAGCTGCTCACACGTGCTGATGTAGGATGATTAGGATTCTGATGGAGGAAATGGTTGGCGTTCAGCTATACAAGTAGTTATACAGCTATACAAGTATAGTGGTACATCAGTGTCTTCCTTATGTAGAGGAACTGAAGGCTTTCATACATCCATTTTGGAAAAGAAAATGCTACCTGAAATTCATCAATCTTTCAAACACATAGATGATCCCATCTTCAAAAACAGAGGTTTTTTGTAAGCAAATGTCTTAAGGTGACCCATTACTTATAGTGATCTATAATCTGCGTCACTTTATTGCCAATTAGCATTTTGTCAGAGTAGGCATCAGTTTTTTTCAAATGGTGGATATCTTGTTCTGGAAAATAATCTTGAAGTTTGGAGTGGAGAGAAGGTGTTGAGGTTTAAAGACGTAAAACTTCCTTCTGATGCCTTTCCATTCAGAGGCCTAGAAATATTTCTTGAAGAAAAAGTACAGCAGATCTGTTTCACATAATAAAAGTGGCGCTCCCCATTTCTCTCCAAAACATAAAATTTAGACAGCGATCTGTCAATAAGTAAAGAAATGTTGGACTAAGAGACAACCAAGCAAAAACTGAATTAAGCATTACTGAGGAATACCTTAGAAACCAAATTTTCCATTAAATGTAAATGTGAAAGCCAGATGTGTGATGTGTTTGTGTCTGTGCAGGGTAAAGGTATGGACACGTACCGCAGCCTGCCGCGGGACGCAGGGACCTGGTCCAACCAGAGAGAGTTTCAGAGAGAAACGGCCCGGTCGTCGCTCAGCGCCAATCACCCCATGGTGGACCGCTGGCTGGAGAGACAGGAGCAGGTAGGGGAATACACTTGTGTTTGCATATAGCCTGATATTCAGACTGAATGGCCATTTTGTCACCCGTTTTCTGTGTGTGTGTGGGGGGGGGGGGTTGATTCTCCCCTAACCAATCGCTAGTGACTGATGTATCCAACCGCTCTGACATTACTTAAGTCACAGTGAGGCTTGGCGTATTTATTAACTTCACCAAGAATGTTGGTCGACAATAGACAATATGTTGGTTAAGGGGATGATTTCAACAAATATTATTCTGCTGAAACGCCAATGAAATTAAAACCACATACAGTTCAAACTTTAGTCCCGCCCACAAAGGTGCTGATTGGCTCGATTGTTCCTCATAGTAAGAACAAGCCTTTGACTAGAGCAACACCAGACTCTCTGAATCGCTTGACAAAATCTGAACAGTGAGCAGGACGCGATTTAGGAGTCTGGAGCCAGGCTAATTTGCATACAAACACGGTTAAAAAAAACAGCATCGGTGATGTACCTTGTATTTCTGGGTCCATTCTGTTTAGTTTAGTTTTGATTTTTTGTTTTGATGTCAGTACCTCAGAATCAAAGAGAAATAAAAGCCCTTGCTCTTTCTAGAAACATATGTTCAACGGTCATACAGGGAGAAATCCATCATGTGGTTTGATTGAAAGCAACAAGTTCATGCCCGTTCTCACGTGGGGGTTTTGTCAAAAGTCTGGGAAACATAGGAAATCACTAACTGAAGCAGAAGAGGATGAGACAAGTTTAGGGAAAGTACGGGGAAGATACACCAAAAAAGTTAATTACAAAACTTAATGACAAAAATAACTCCGGGAATCACAAATCAATAATATATAACATTAGGGTATCCGGAGGTGGGTTTCTCCTGTATCAGCTCAATTCAATCAAACAGTTAGAATTTGAATATTTTGAAGACTGTAAGACAAGTCCCATTACAGGAACCACAGAAAGCACTTTTCGATGACATTACCCAATTAAGGAACATCACACACTCTGTATCTGTCAGTTATATGTCTAGACATTAAGTGCACACTTGATACCATCGACTATCCGAACACAAAGTGATTTACAACCGGTCTCCACCTACGCAATCCATCACCCCTAAGCTCGGTGAATGCCTGCCTGAGTGGCCTAGATTCAATCCAGAACCCGACCCAGATCCGTCACTCCCCCGACTACGAAGAGGTTAAGAAGTGAGGAATTTCCACCATAAATCCACAAGACGCATTAAGTCATGGAAAGAAGAAATGGGAGTCTCTCATTTTACTGTTTAACATAATGTTGATTTAGTAAATAACATAAACCTTGTATGGTCCTGTTTAGCTCGATATGCAGAGCGGGGCATGAAGGCTGCCGGGGTTAGGGGTTCGTTTCACCGCTGGGACCACCCAGACTGAACACGCAAGTGCTCATGGGTAGTGTGTGTGTGTGTCCATCAAGCAGCATATGATCACTGTCAGGTGAAAACCTCCTGACAGAAATTTTGATAATTTTCATGTTTTAACTTATGAAACCTTTTCACAACTAATCAGATGAAAATGCGAGGCCATCAAGTTAAAAATCAGTCTGTTTTTCTTAGTTTATGAAAAGTTGACATTTTGGAGATACAAGGTGTTCACCTGACAACAGCGATGTGTTTCCACACAATCAAGCTTAAAGGATAAGGCCGGGGATTTTTAAATGCATTGCTTACCGTCAACAGATCCTATGAAAATAACAAAATCAACAATGCGTTTGCTGTACTCCCGTTACTTTCTGACTTCCCACGTACCGTTTTTAGCCGTCAGCCCTGAAGTCATTGGCTCCAATTGTAAGCTAAAAACCTTGAAATATAGTTTCAATTTTAAAAATCTCTCTTACCACGAAAAGTCAGGCTGTTGTAGTTATTACCAAATCAAATTCAAATGGGAACAAATTCTTCATTATGCCGGGGACTATTTTCAGTGCTATGGAACTACTTTCCTGAGATCGCAAACGTGTTTACAGCCGACTTATTAAGTTGTTTGAGGAAAAAGTCGGCCGGCCCGGTGCATCGTGATGATGAAATATGCTGCCAAAGCAACAGCATGGCTCTTTGATGTGTTTTTAATCTTTTTTTTAATACAATGGAGTTCTATGGCTGCTGGGACATGGCTGCATTGGGCACCAGCTACATGGACGAGACTTGTTGGCAAAACAAAATCATTGCTGATTTTGTTATTTTCATAGGATTTGCTTAAACCCACATGCATCATTCTACTCATATTCATGTCTTTGCACAGATTGTATTATATATTGCCCTTTATGAAGGGGTTAAAGTTGGGTGTTTCCTTTCTCATAATACCAGGATGTACAGTCAGTGTGTAAAACAAAGGGAACAGCAGTAGTTTAGTGGTTAGAGAAGCGGGTTTGAGACTGGAATGTTGCTAGTTTGATTCCCAGACTGGCTTGGGAAAAACTGGATCAGGAAAGTTAATGAGTTGAATAAATATGAAGCAGGGTGCTGCTGAAAAGGAGATTTTATTCAACTTTCCCTGGATGAATAAAAGTTAAAAAATAAAAATAAAAAAATCTCACATGCACACAAGAACAGAAAACACACAGACCAATCACAATCTGAGCTTTTATGATGATTAATAGTTATGAGCTATGGTGTTGCTGTCTTCTGTCTTCTCTGCTTAGGCTCCTGGTGCTTTGTGTCTGTCTGGCTTCTCTGCTGTGGTGCGACACCTCAGTTGCCCTCTAGATTTAATAAAGTGTATCTCGTCTCAGTGTAATATATATTGAGACAGTGATCTGAAGTTTAACACATGCAAGTCCCGATACAAGACTTTTTTTTGCTGTCTCATCCAATATATAATATGGATTGTATATCAAAACAGTATGAGGAAAAAGACTGATGGCTCTTGATCCTCAGTCTTTATTGGAACTGTACTGGAGTCCTCATTGAAAGAATATCGTCATTAAAATAGGCCAAATGATGTCACTTATGTCTCTTTTTGTCATTCATAGTCTTGACTGAAGACTAAGAAAGATGGAAATTTCTTGAACGACCTGCAGAATGAAGTCTGACTAGCAACCTCAGTGTCGTCCTTTAAAACAGTTTTAAAACATGCAATTTTATTCTTGTTCTTCGCCCTTTTGTATTCTATTAAGTTTTCTTCATTTGTTCTCGTTTTAGTTATTACTCCCATTTTGATTTATCACATAAAGCACTGTATAACTGTTTTGATAAGTGTGGTATAACTCATTAAAACATTATTATTATTATTGTTATTATTTAGGTTTTTTTTGTGATCCTATCTTTAACCAGTTTGTTACACAAAGAGGTTAAGCATAGAGCGAGTTCCCTCCATCTATCAGAGTGCAGACCTGAGCCGTTTTCCTCATCTGTCTTACAGCAGGTATTAGTGTGAAGGGGGTTAAGTGGCAGAGGTCGAGGCGGGCCGCTGTAGTCGCTATTAATGACCTGCTGAAGGCCCGGCTGCCCCCCCTCAACTGCAACCCCTACACACACACACACACACACACACACACACACACACACACACACACACACACACACACACACCGCCCCCCACCCTCAGCTCATTCCGCTGACAGCCGTCACAGTGACTCAAACTACTCCATTAGTCTGCCTGGTCCTGGATGCCTGCGAGTGTGTGTGTGTAGGTGGTGAATGGGGTGTGTGTGTGTGTGTGTGTGGGGTGGGGTGGGGGGGGTGGAGCAAGTGTGTGTTAAACAAGTGCAAATGCTGTGTGTGTGTTAACATAGAAAATGACTCAACCGAAATACCTCATGTCCAAATCCAAGTGACATGATCATATGTAATTTCAGATTTCTCATATACACTGTCATACATTCAGCCCCCTCTCTGACACACACACACACACACACACACACACACACCACCCCCGCAAGTCTGAAGTCACGGCAGCTGTTATTACTTGTGTGTGTTGTGTATCTAAATCTCTCTGCTAGCTGTCTCTGTTTTGTTTCACTTTGACTTAAGCGCTGATATGTGCAGTTTGTTCCCGGCAGGATGTTGCAACTCGTCTGCATGATGAGAAAAGCTCCGTTCTGTTCCAGTCTAGATAATCATGTGAAAGAGAAGCAGTTTAACAAGTAGATGATGAATAGCAAAACAATAGAATCATCA
>NW_027280595.1:12500-17500 GCF_046629955.1 Centroberyx affinis | reverse complement strand
CAGAAACACCACAGCAACGAGCGCTTAGCAACAAAGATGGAGACAAAATAATAAAAAAAAAAAAAAAAAAAATTGAGAAATGAACAGATTACCATTTTAAAGCAAACCTAGACCTAACATTATTTTTTATATCTAATCAAAGTAGGCTTTGAAAAGGGCTAGACTAAAACAACTAATGCTAAATTTAAGGTGAAAAAGATAATTTTTGGGGGGTTTTTCCCCAGTGGTTTGGGAAGTCAGACTTGCTATTTCTTGGTCACAACATCAACTTCTCTAAACTTAGATTGAAGCAGGGGAGTGAAAGAATTAAATGAATCGTTACAAAGTACAATTTTCTTAATCAAAGAGGGATTGCACCATTCAGCCAGCCTTAAAGAAATATTGATTTTGTGATTCAGTTCCTGATGATCTCTGAGCTGGACTTCAGAGTTTACTACTTTTTATTCACCACTACATCACTGGTTATGTTGAGCATTTCACCACTTTATGGGCACTACATTGAGTTTTTATGACTTTTTTTTATGAGATTATGCACAGTTAGTACATTTTGAGTTGCTACTCACGTACAGTATACTGTATATTGTGTGAAGCGGTGCAGTTGTATCATGTGAGCCGGAGCAAACGGGCCTGGTCTCCATTCAGTAGACATTTCCTCCACAGAGAAGTGAAGGGAAGTGCTGTGTGTCCTCAGCCATTAGACTGCTGAGGGACTGAGTTATCTTTC
This sequence comes from Centroberyx affinis, assembly GCF_046629955.1. Classification (NCBI taxonomy): domain Eukaryota; kingdom Metazoa; phylum Chordata; class Actinopteri; order Beryciformes; family Berycidae; genus Centroberyx; species Centroberyx affinis. The sequence goes on along the minus strand of NW_027280595.1, from coordinate 16,776 downwards.
ATGGTGGGATGTAGGCTTCATACAAGCCACTGGGGATGTTGTTACACAGACGTAGGCACGTCTTCACACACACACACACACACACACACACACAGACATACCTGTGCAGGACTGGTAATGCTGGCGTATGCATGTGTGGACTGTAAGTGGATTCACACACATGTTTCCTTTCATACGTCTCTCTGTGAAATATACTCTTCATCTCTCTTTCTTTCTCACTCTCTCTCACACACACACACATTTCACACACGCGCACACACACACACACGCACACACATGCACACACACAGGTTTACACACAAACACACAAGCAAGCCAATTTGTACGAGCATGTACACACACACGCGCGCGCTCACCTTAGCATACACAAGCATGTACGCACATACACACAGAGGTGTACACACCTTTACACACAAGCATACACACACTGCAAGATTTCATTAACACACACATTTTGTATGCATACAGTACGTCTCTGAGCATACACAAACCAAAAAAAGCGTACACACAAACGTACAAGAAAAACACATAAACCCATATTGTATGCATACACCTGAATATACACAAACGAGCATGTAAGCGTGCACACACACACACAGAGACACACACACGCACACGCACACACACACTCTCACAGTCTCTCCCTAACTAACTAGGCTTGCTCTGCTGTCTCCATGCAGTATGAGGTGGAGAGTTGAGTCCCTCAGGTGCGCAGAGCAGCTTTACCAGGATAAATCATGCAAAGCCCGGCCACACACTCATAAATCAACCCGGGCTCGCTGTGTGTCTGTGTGCACGCTCGCGTGTGCATGCATAATGCGTGCACGTGCACGTGCATGTGCAATGCGTCTATTGGTTTGTGTATATGCAGGTTGGTATGCATACATAATATCTGGGTTTGTGTGTTTGTTCCTGAAATCTTGCAGTGTGCGGGTGCATACTTAATGTGTGAAATCACGTGTGTGTGTGTGTGTGTGTGTGTGTGTGTGTGTGTGTGTGTGTGTGCGTAGTGCTAATAAGACAGCTGAAAGCGAATGGTCCACCTTATCCAAACCACTGGAGACCAGTAGGGATTCTGAACAAGTGACCAGTAGGTGCTGCTGTGGGGCTAGGATTGGGCCAGCTGTGTGTGTGTGTGTGTGTGTGTTTGTGTGTCTGTGTGTGAATGCTTGTGTATGTGGTTGTGGTGTGAAGTGTGTATGGGTAAATAGGTAGGTGTGTGTATGTGTGAGAGAAGAGAGATCAGAGTGTTAATCTATAGTCACCTTGGTTAAGCGGTGAATTTACTTTTTAGATTTTCTTTTTGCGCTCATGGAGAGAACCTTTAGTCTCTCTCTCTGTCTCTCTCTCTGTCTCTTTCTCTCTCTCCCTCACTCTCCCCCCACCTTTCTTCTCTCACTTTACCAGTTTGTGTTTTATTCCTCCTCCACCTCTCTGTCACATCTCTCGCTCTGTTGCCCTTTCTGTCTTCCTTCCTTTATACCCATCACTCTCTCCACACCTCCTGTCTTTTTCTCAGCTACATACATGGACTACACAATCACTCTCTCGCTCTCCGCTGTTTTCACCGTCTCTCTCCTCTTCTCTCACTCTGTTTTCATCTCTCTCTCTGTCTCTTTCTACTTCTGTCCAGCTTTTCTCACCTTTACCTCCTCGTTTCCTTTGCTCCCTGCATCCAAAGTCAGGTTGTAAAACATGATTCAATAACACATTACAGTAATGGCAGTACATTTTCCCAGTAACAAATAGGCTAATTATAACTAACAAATTACTGCTGTATTTCCTGTAATATTGGCCTGGGCCTTTATTTACCTCAACTGCAGAGGGTACCAGGCCTTTATTGGAAGCAGGCTTATATTAGAGACAGGCCTTTATTTCTAATTCCCTCTGTTTGATAAGTATATTTGCTCATATTTTAGTACGAAGCCTCCTTGTTTTCTGATCTGCTTCTGTTGGGGTTCGTTGGGTAGACGTTTTTTTGTTACTGCAACGCATTACCGATAATTACGGTAATCGATGACGGCACGCTCCAGAGACTTCCGCCGGCCGAGCCGTCTTGTGGCATACTGCCATCTTGTGGCACTTGTACGTTACTACAAACTACAGTTACATTATATAACAGGCACCAGGAGTTTACCGGTATCCCCCGTTGTTTTTTCCTTTGTTTTTTTCCCCGGCCTGTATTTGGGGCCGGCCTTTATTTGTTCATGTCAACCATTCCCCCAGCCATTATCGGAGACCCAGCTTTTAATTGAATACCGGCCACTATTAGAGGAAATACAGTATTTCAAATACATTACTAAAAACAACAACAGCAGCAGCAACATTTTGGTACTTTTGTTATCATCCTCTCTAAATATCACATTGAAGTTGAATTATCCAAAAAGTGAAAACTAGCTTAGTGCTAGCTACATGCTCACAACTTAACAACTTATGCTACAGCTAACATACACTTAGCACTAACGTTACAGCCTCAACAAAAGATGAATCCCACTTACAATGAAGAAGTCCAACAAACAATATGCAAAACTTTAATCAAACAATGTAAAGTTGTAAAAAAATTTTTTAGAGAAATGTGAACCTTCTAATGCAACTGTAGTGAGAAATAGCAGCAGCAGGAGTACACACTAAAGGTTACCACCACAGGCCATGGCAGTTCAACAAGGACCTAATGAAAATCCTACAGTCTCTAAGCCAAATGAGCACATGTATATGATAAAACCATCCCACCCCCCCATCCCCCAATTCGTTTTTTGTGAGAAATAGCCGTTTCCCTCTTTCAGTTGATGCAAGGACACCCTGAGCAAGCCCAGCCTCTGTGGACGAGCCTGGGTATAAAAATTGCAGTAAAGTTTACTTTCACTGGGTCGAAGTATTCCCACGACTTGGATTTCATCAAGTGAAAGGCTGGCAAGAATATTGGACATCAACACAATTTGGTCTCACATAAAAGTGACATCCATACCAAAAAAAAAAAACGTGAAAAAGATATTTTCCCATGTAAAAACCTCCATTTCACACGTGGAACAGCAATATCACATGTATTTTATTTGACATAGGCATTTCCACTGCTGTTTATCGGATATAGTTTTTTATTGATTTATTTATTGATTGAAACTTTTCTGCCCCAAGTAAGCGTAAAAGCTTTTTTCAATATTGAGTAAATTTTAACAAATTTTAAGTCACATAAAATTACTTGCACCCCAGCTTCTGGCTCCGTCTTCGCTCTCTATCTTTTACTCTCTTTTTTTTTCTCCCCATCTCACACTCTGTCTATCGATCCCCCGCTCTTCACGTCACCTCCCCACATCATCTCCTTTATTTTTATTCCTGTCATTTCTCTCTCTCTCTCTCTCTCTCTCCCTCCTTTTCTTCTCCAGTCCTCTTCTTCTTTGATCTCTGGGTTTTAATATGACAGAGAGCTGTGGGAGCCCAGATCCCTTCCAGCTGGGAGAGGCAGGATGAGAGAACAAGGGGAAAAAAAAAAAAAAAGATAGAGAGAGAGAGAGAGAGATGGAGAGAAGATGAAATAAATGTCTTTCCTTTCCCTGAGGGTGTACAGTCTCCCCCAGGGGGATACATACCTGGGGGCGCCACCTGCAGGCACGACTTTGTACACACACACACACACACACACACACACACACACACACACACACACACACACACACACACATCATTTGCAGTACATCAGCTGCTTCCAAAATCTAATTACAGCTAAAACTGACCTGATCAGGTGGGACAGATGGCGGCTGTTTCTCAAGTCGATACTTCAAGAGACAATGTGTTCTTAATCCACCTGTTAAAGTAAAGGTTTGAAAACACACACACACACACACACACACACACACACACACACGCAGCACAAAGATAATAATCCCGCTTCTGCAAACCCTCGGCGCTCCACAGGTTTGTCATTAGCGCTGCGAGAACGAACAAGACGTGGAGACGTTGGCAAGATGAAAGGAGAAGAGAACGGAGAAGAAAACGGCGTCCGTCATTTTGCGGAGGAGTTTATCAGAGGCCTATAAAATTATCAAAGGCAGACGGGAGGGAAGAGAACAGCGGGTGTCAGCCGTTATCAAAGGAGAATCTGTGGGACTTGACACAATAGGTGTACCGCCTTGGTTTTTTGGTTAGCTGTGGACTCGCTGAGCTGATTATTGATGCCTGGTTTTCTGACGGTGAAACTCTGCAGTGCAGAAAGAGATCCTCCTGTCACTGGAAAGATCACAGGTTCAATTTCCACAACAGCTGATGAGTCCGTCCCTCTCGG
>NW_027280595.1:0-7500 GCF_046629955.1 Centroberyx affinis | reverse complement strand
TCTACAGTTGGGCTGAACACCAGCAGCTAATGTAATGCATGAGTGAAACAAGTTGTAAGAAAAAATGATATATTCCTGTGAAGTGAGGCATTTGTAAAATTCCCTGATATTTCCTGACTTCTGAGAGAATCTATCAAACTCCCCGACTTTCCTTGGCTCAAATACCTCTGTAGATACCCTGTAGTAAGGAGTGTAATGGTCAGAGACACAACGGCAAGACATCGCAAGCTACTAATACTACTTCTGAATATCCATTTAATTTTATACTAAATATAGTACAAGTGAAATGGCTAAAATGACATATAAATGCTTTGATTCACCAATGCAATGCTAACAAGCCATTTTTCTAAAGTGATGGAGAAGTTTAGAAACTTTATTTTTCTTTCTTGGCCAATGTGACAGGTCTCTGACAAAATATAACCGACTAGAATGTAAAATGTCAAAATATCACTGTATTCCCTCAGGTTTAGACTTGATAGTCTGTTCGAAGCGTGGCTGGTCATGCTTTGAACAAGCTTCGTCATGGCTTGCTTGCCTTCTGCCTGTCTTGTTTTTCTGTCTTATGTGTCGTCGTCTGTCTGTCCGTGCATCAATCTGTCTCGCTATCTGCCTTTCTGTCATCTTCTCTCTCTCTTTTTCTCTCTCTCTCTACCTTTCCATTCTCCTCTGTTTCTCTATCCTGCTCACTCCCTCTCTCCTCCACTCGGGAGTAGAAGTAGTTTTTCCGAAACACTTCTCGCTCACCTGAGTGGTTTCACGCAGAGGAGATCTCTATTAATTAAGGGAAAGAATCAAATCAGCCTGATAAATTCTGCACCGCCCCTCTCGGTGAGCCGGGCATGCTGAATCAAACGCACCCCGAGGAGTCGAAAACAAGTGGCATTCACACCTATCGCAGTTCCATTTCAGCGGCTGAGCTCTCGGGGGACGTTATCTCTTGAAAGTGACTTCAAAATTGCTTAGTTTCATGATTAGGCCCCCATTGTCTATTATTTCAGAGAAAATTGCAATGCATATTTTTATTTTGCTGTGTTGATACCCCCCCCCCCCCCTCCTCTATCCTCTGATTGTATTGGATAGCAGAAATTGCAGTTGAATTAAGTGGATCTCAGTGTCAGCGCCATGGTAATTTAGAAAGTGCTGGAAGTCTCATTTTGTTCACTCAGTTATTGCTCTGCCTCAGGTAGTTTGGTTATGAGCACAGACAGAGGGATCCATGTATGTGTGGAGACTTGTTTGTGCACACATATACATGCACAGAGTTGCACGCATGCAAACACACACACACACACACACACACACACAAGTACACTATCACTCTCACTATCTCCGTTTCATTTTCCCTCCTCTTTCTTTAGCCCCATCTCTTTCCACTCTCTTTGTACGGCTTTCTGTCTTTCTCTCCGTCTCTCCCTTCTGTACAGCAAAGTCATTCTCTGTTGTATCGCTTCTCACACACACTCTCACAGACACACACACACACACACACACACACACACATACACATACACTGTGGTGTCCTTCTCTTTATTTCTCGGATTTCTCTCTCTTCCTTCCTCTCTCCGTTTTTCATTTATTTCACTCTCTCTCCATCACCTCCAATCCCTCTCTCCTCCCCTCATTATTTCTCTCTCTCTCTCTTTCTCTCTCTCTCTCTCTCACACTCACACACACAAATGTATACCTCTCTCTCTCCGTCTCTCTCTTTCTCTTTCCACACTTTCTCCCTTTCCTATGCTTGTTCTCTCTCTCTCTCTCTCTCTCTCTCTCTCTCTCTCTCTCTCTCTCTCTGTCTCACTTGCACTTTCTCTCCCTCCACACTCTCTCTTTCTTATGCTTGTTCACCCTCTCTCTCTCTCTCTCTCTCTCTCTCTCTCTCTCTCTCTCTCTCTCTCTCTCTCTCTCTTTCTCTCTCTCTCTTTCACTCTTACACACACACACACACACACACACACACACACACACACTCTCAGATTCAGGTCTAAGCCTCGGTGGCTTGGTGGCTGCACCTGGTGTAGCGGCCCGGCCGGCAGCCACAGCGATGCGTGCGCTGATAACATCCCCGGTCAATAGAGCCTGCGTTATTGACGAGGCCGGCCGCCTGTCTCGAATCCCATTATCAAAGTGTCTTCAAAGGAGACTAATTGAATTAGCGCAGGGAGCGGTAATTGAAAGCTTGCTTTTAATGATGCATTGTGGTCTCGCGCGGAGGCGAGCGTTGGCATTCATCAAACGTCTCTCCGTCATGGCAGCTGGGACTGTGTTGTGCTCTGTAATAGCAACATAATCAGGGGCATCAATTTACTTCAACCCCAAGGTTTGACAAAGTCCCTGCAACGAACAGCATTTACCACCAAAACTTTAAAACTATTGTGGAGCAATTCCTGAAGATTTTCTCTCCATTTTGGTGGTAAAAACCTAAAATATAATGCAATACAGTTGGCATGCACCAATCACTCTACTACAGATCATAATCAATTGAGAGACTTTCTAAATAGGTCATCAGTCATTGACCAAGCACTGTGTTATGCTTTTTTTTTTTACATCATGTTTGATGTATATAAAACAGTGGTTGTTGATGTGTTATACAACTGCAGTGTACATACATAAGAGGGAAATCAGTAAAGATTACTAACTTTATATCAGATTGCTTGGCTGAATCTACTATTGCTTTAAAGTACAGATTGATGAAAGAGATTTAGAGAGATGAGCACTTTTGGCATTTTTGATAATAATTTTTCAGCGTGTTTTGTTTTTACCACTTTTATGTCTATGTTTTGTCACTGTGCAAATAAATCGATCTAAATGAATTATGTATGGCAGTCACATCGGTATGGGATGTTAGTATTCTTTAATATTGATTCCCTGTTTTTGGGATTGTCACCCCAATATCAGCATCGTCCTTGATCTTAATGCACTCGCACAATGAAGAAGACATTCAAGGTCCCTGCACAGCGAGGCTCGATCATTACTCCGGCTCTGAAAGGCTGAGAATAATAACAAACTTAATTACACTGCACTCCACATCCTCTCAAATAGTTTTCCTGTGATCGATTGAACTTGCCTGACACAGTGAAATCCGTCTCTGTGACCGTCCAGGCCGGCTCCAATGAACCTGCCCACTGCCTTCGATAAGAGTTTCGGTGGCAATTTGAAGCCAGGCCTTCTGTGAGCAGAGCAGATTGGACACCTGGAGCTCTGTGTGTGTGTGTGTGTGTGTGTGTGTGTGTGTGTGTGTGTGTGTGTGTGTCTTGTCTTGTCTCGCCTCCCCAGAAATTGAGCTGATTCTTCGCCTCCTCCTGAAAGGGGTCACGCACCCACTGACCCAGAAGCTGTTTGTGGGGTCTCTGTCTTTTGGTTTCACTCTCTTGCTCTTTCTTTCTCTCTCTCTCTCTCTCTCTCTCTTACTAGTAAGTAGTAATCCTTGAGTTCCTCTTTTTTTTTTTTAATATATTTTATTTTGTCTCCATCTTTGTTGCTCAGTGCTCATAGCTGTGGTGTTTCTGCACTGCACTTCCCAGAGATCACCTGTCAATCAAACAGTGTGGGCGGAGCTTGGAGCTGTTGATGAAGTGTGAGTTTCTGTGGATATAGGTTGGATCACTTTTGGCAAAGTCAGAGTAGCATATTGGACATTTATTTATATGAAAATGTTGCGGATTATTACCTGAACTTAGTCTTGAACTTTCTGTCTCTTCTCTGTCCCTGCATCCTTCCCTCTCTCGTCTCCTTTTCTTTAACTGTCTCTCTTTGTGTTTCTCTATCTGTCTCTCTCTCTCTTTTTCACCCTGTCTCTCTCTCTCTCTCACCAGATGGTGAGTGTGTAGTGATCTCGAGGTTAGAGGTTAGAGGTTAAGACTAATTTATGGTCTACAGTTCAGAGTTTCCTCCGGATGTGAACATATGGAGCACTGCTGGACAGGAGACAGATACCAGTTAACAATGAGGGATGTCTTCTCTGTGTGTGTGTGTGTGTGTGTGTGTGTGTGTGAAGAATGACTGAGAGAAAAGGACACACACATATAATAGTTTGTGTGTTCAAGTACAGTATGTGCCTCTTAATTGCCTGTGAGAAAAAAATAGCTTCCGTTTTCAGGTTTAAAAATGTGCATGCTTCTCAGTTGTGCATGTGAATGTGTGTGTGTGTGTCTGTGTGTGTGTGTGTGTGCATGTCTGTACCCACCTATATGCAGTGAGGTAGTGGTAAATTAAAAGTTGGGTTAACTATGACCTCCAGTCGATGATCAGAAGGCAAACAACCACCAACAAAAATCAAATCAACTTTCAAAAAACATTAATTTATAACCTTTTCCATATAGGATTCTATCTTTATATAACATATCAGTTTCATACCACTTCCCAGCAAGCATTTCATGCATGGATGGTGATGAGGCCAAGTTCAACATCTACCCAAATGAGCACAAGCTTTTCACAATATGATATTATGACACAGTAAAAAGTCATGTTAAAACAGCTTTAGAAACTGTTTTGAACAAATATCAGAAGGATTTTTAGGTGCTAAATTCACAAAACGATGCAAGTAGCAGCTACGAACAATTACGGATGTTGTTTCAGCTTTCATTTTGGCAAATATACATGTTAAATTTGCATCTATTCTGGGTTACTTTGCTGTTTATTATGAATTTAGGTCCTAAAGGTTTATGTCAGTCTACTATGGGGGATACAATCTATCCCTGCAAATATAAAGGTGGGTAAACTGGGTCTAGGTGAGTTTACCCTCCACTGCCTCCCTGCCTGTGTGTCAATATACATGCGTCCACATCAGTGTGTAAATGACAGTCTGGTCAAGTCTGGCAGGAAAGGGAGCGGGCAGCACTTCATTAAAGTGCAGCACTACTCCACTCCCTCTTTCTCTCTCTCTCTCTCTCACTCACACACACACACACACACACACACACACACACACACAAGGCGCAGACCACTTCATTTAGTCTGAGAGATAGAAAGGACAGGCCCCAATGGATTCTCCTATTAATCTTTAATGAGCCCCCGAGCCTGAATACCGCCTGCCTGCCTCTCTCTCTCTCTCCACATCCAGGAAACAAACAATGACTCGGCTGGAAAACACATCGGCCGGCCATCCCTATACCTGCCTGCCTGTCTGCCCGCTAGCCATTAACCCCCCGACTCTGCCCTGAATTATTAATGCGGCTATCTATCCGCCTGCCCGGCCCACTCCCCGGGCAAAGCGGGAATGGGCGACGTCTCGATGGCGTGGGTTCGGAAAAGCGCCGCCTTTTCCGAGCGGCTACTCCTGGACCTGTGATGGGGGAAAGCTGAGCGAAATGAAGGCTGATTGCTCCATCTATCAATCGCACCGCTCGTGTCGGCCGGAGTTGTTGCTAATGTTTGTCTTGGAAGAGGCTGCCGATGTTTTATTCATCAGTTGATACCACCTAGTTTTGATTATGTTCTTATGGCGCTCTGGTCTGCTCAGGCCTGGCCCCGCTGCTCTCTGCTCTGTTTTGGTTTATTTAGTTCTCTTCTCTTCTCGTCTCTCCTCTCCTCTTTCTCTCCTCTCCCCTCTCCTCTCCCCTACTCTCCTCTCCCCTCCTCTCTCCTCTCTTCTCTCCTCTCTCTCTCCTCTCCTCTCCTCTCCTCTCCTCTCCTCTCCTCTCCTCTCCTCTCCTCTCCTCTCCTCTCCTCTCCTCTCCTCTTCTCTTCTCTTCTCCTCCCCTCTCCTCTCCTCTCCTCTCCTCTCCTCTTCTCTTCTCTCTCCTCTCTCCTCTCCTCTCTCTCTGAAAATAAACAAGAATACAGCACTGGGGGAGGTTATATAAACATGCATAACCTACAATACAACAACATGTTAGGTGCATTGTGTAGGATTTTAACATCAACACATAATTACTACAATAATTCTGGTACATTAGTGTAATTACTGTAAACAAAAAAGACCATCGCTGAGAGGATTATCAGCCTCTACCGGCCTCTATGCTGCATTTTACATTTTGTGTGTCGCTGGGTTGGATTTGGCAGGAATTATTTATGGCACAAATGGAGATTGCTTTATGGCACAAAACAGGAGGAGGACAGTAAAAGGAGTGAGAGGCCGATGGAAAAAATCACTTCCAACATGTTGATTCTCTTCAGTAAAGCCAAAGACGGGGGAAAGATGGGGAAGGGGAACAGGACGCAACAAGGATTATGGGAAATGTAGTCTCTAGCACTAACAGTAGTTAGCACCTTTAAGTAGAAATGTATGAATGCAAAGTATGGGGGGGGAAAGTCTGGAATTCCAGCATCATCTCTCTCTCAGACAGTCTCATCCTTTCTCTCATTCTCCTTCCCTCTCTCTCTCTCTCTCTCTCTCTCTCGCTCCACCTTTCTCCCTCTTTCTCCTCTCCTCTGGGGTTCCTCTCTCTTTCTCTCTCTGTCACTCTCTCTCTCTCTCTCTCACCCACACACACACACACACACACACACACACACACACACGCCCTGTCTGTTAGACATTAGAATAGAATTGTCAGAGTGGAATCAGAGCCCAGATCCTCGGAGATGGTGTGTATTGAAGTCTCGGGGCTGTGTGAGCTGCCTGCCTGTGCCGCGATGAATGCCGATCTCATTTAGCCGTCCCTCAGATAGCGCCGAGCGACTCCTCTGCCTCTCTCCGACTTCCCCCTGCCTCACTTCCTCGCATCGTGATGAATATTGAATGTTGAATAGTGTCAGATGTGTTTCTGAGGCTCTTTGAGTTGTTATTGTTTCTCTGCCTGTCTGCCGGTCTGTCTGTCTCCTTATCTGGCCTCTATGTGTGTTCTGTAGTGTACAGAAGAGGATTAGGGCCAAGTGTGAAAAATCTGAGTTCTCAGAAGTCAGAGAATAGTCAGAATTCTGAGATTAAAGTCAGAATTTTGAGTTTAAAGTCAGAATTTGGAGAATAAAGGCAGAATTCTGAGATTAAAATCAGACTTGTAAAAATAAAGTATTTTTACAAGAAGAATTCTGACTTTAAACTCGGAAATCAAATACATTTTTCACATCCTCTTCTATAATAGTGTGTGTGTGTGTGTGTGTGTGTGTGTCTGCTCGTATATGATCATGGGTGCCTGGCTGTGTGCATACAATCCTAACAAAAAGGGTTCTATACAGTACCAGAAAATGGTTCTTAATGTTTGTACCATAGCAGAACCCTTTTTGGTGCTCTAAAGAACCTCTTAATAATGTAGTATGAAACGCTCCACTCCAGTCGTATTCAAGGAACTTTGTAAGAACCTCACAGGCTTCCTCATTCTGATTTGCCAGTTTTTTCAGTATATTGTAAAAATCAGAGGGTTTTTTGAGTCAGTATGGTGCTATAGCAACCACCACCCCAACCAAAGAACCCTTGAATAACCTTCTGGGTGTAGATGTATGTGTGTGTGTGTGTGTGTGTGCGCTTATTGGTTTTTATGCCTTCTTATCTAGTTCCTCCTGTGAGTGCTTTATCTCCCTGGTGTGTGTCTGTGTGAGTGAGTGCATGCGTACGCAAATGTG
>NW_027280594.1:0-37661 GCF_046629955.1 Centroberyx affinis | reverse complement strand
TTGACTTTATCACTCTGCCCCTGGCAATAGTTCCTACCTGCGTGCACCCCCCCCCCCCCCCCCCCCCCCCCACACACACACACACACACACGGACACACACAAAAAGAAAACGACTACTGTCAAACAAACATTATTTCTGTGCTATCTCTTTTCTGACATACCCTAACCTGTGTCTCGCCCTGTTGTCAGCCTGTCCGTCTCACTTTCTCTCCCTCTCTGTCTCTCTCTCTCTCTACTGTCTGTCTCTCTCTTTGTGTCACTCTCTCTGTATTTCTCTCATTGGCCTAGTTCTACCAAGGTGATTGTGTCTCCTTACGTAAAAAAACACTGACTTTGATTCAGGTAGGTCAGTCAGAGCTTGGGAAGACCGTGCTGTCAGGCTCCCCCCCCCCCCCCCCCCCCCCCCCCACACACACACACACCTCCCCTCCCTCCTCCATCCATGTCGTTGGCTGGAAAAGATCAAAAAGTGCATGTCAGCCTGACCTTCAGCCCAGCGCCCGCCTCCTACTGTGTATCTCAGCAGGCATAATGCGTCTAAATATTAACCCTGGGGACTGGGCACAGTTTAGTCTAATGGAGCTGGTCTGTGTGTGTGTATGTGTGTGTGCGTATATACACGTGTACGTGTATGTGAGTCCATGTTAAGTTGTCCAGGTCACCTGTTATGTAAGTCTATATGAAGAGTTTGTCTGTGGTGTGCAATGTTTTAAACTGTAGTGGTAGGGGAGTGAAATATCATTCACTGGGATGTGTTATTATTTCATGTGTTGTATATCATACAACATCATGAAATTGGGTCAAGAGAGAGACAGAGAGAGGAAGACTGAGACTTAGTTCCCTGACATCCATAATCTCTTCCATAATCACTTAGTTACACTGTTGGTGAGAAACACAGTTCAGGGTGCAGAAGCACCTGTTGTACTGGCACAGCCTGACCAGAGTCCCTCTGGCACTGCTGCGTGTTGGGGCCTTGCTGCCATAGTGAGGTGCACCTGCGCCAGGGAGCCCACCTGCGTCAGGGAGCCCACCTGTGCAGCGGAGTCTAGATCCACAGCAGGGCCTGCCACCTGCAGCACAGGGCCTTCTTCAGTAACAAGAGTGTGGTTCGCAGCCTATTGGAGCCGACATGCGAGCAGCTGTTCTCTCAGCTCAATATGAGCACAGTTGAGGCTTTGTGTCTGGCAAAGAAAAGAGCTGCTTTTCAAAACTGTGACGTAAAAGTCCCCTGTTCTGTGTCACAGTGTCAGAGGAACTATTGGGTCAAGTTGTATATTATGTGTGAACGCTGTCACGTACTGCACTGTAAATGACTCATAAAAGCACCATGTCAACCAGCTACATGATCAGATTTGCTTTATCTTGCTGCTTCTCATTCTTGCTCATTCACTGCGGCTTGTCTGGATAAGTCGAAGCACACTGTTGAATAATTGGCAAGAGAGTAACACTTTATCAAGGCTGTGGTACACTCTGGTACGCTGATGATTCACTTACCTGGTCTGCAATCCTGGATCAAGAAAACAATATGTGGGCAAGATTTTAATGTCTTCTACTTTCCCTGTCTATGTAATTACTAAATAGACTTGAATGTTTCAATAAGATGATTTACTTTGGGTGAAATGTTGCTCATTTACACCTTGTCATTCTTTAAATATTTTTTATCAGTTGGAGTGTGTAAGAAATGTGTATCTTATCCACTGTTAACATACAGTATACTGTATATCAGCTGACCACATGCATCAAAATGACCTCAAAGGTCATTTGCATTTGCCCCGTGACCACTGGGGGGCGGCATGATATTGCCTGACCCATGGTGGGGGATCTGATCCCAAACAACCGATGTGGTTTCCCCCTAGACCCCACAATGCTACAAGCCTTGCTGAGTGACCCAAACCATCATAAGTGGCTGGACTTTGGAGTCACGTCAGTTTTACCTTAAGTCAAGTTTATAGCCCCAAACACTGTTTTGAGATAATTGTACCCCATTTTTTTTTTAACCTGGAATATATCTATAATTTACAAACACTCTCTGGAATTGCAGAACAACACTACCGCAAATAGTGGACTTCATTCTCTGCCACATAGTTGTAAGATCTGTGGTCATCAAAGGGGCATGGTAGTGTGTAAATTGATTGTTTCTTGGAAAGTCAAAGCTCTTCTGTGGTTTGGCCCTGCTGGCCAGAGGGTACATTAGGTCACACACACACACACACACACACATACACACACAGAGAGAGAGCGAGAGAGAAGAGAAAAAAACAACAAGAGAATGAGAGATCAAGAGGGTGATATGTACAGTGCATAGTCTCCATCTCAGGAGTCCATAAATCACCTGAGGTTGACCTTCTGACCCTGTTGCGACACATGACACCCCCCCCCCCCCCCCCCCCCCCCCCAACTTCCTCTGGTTGGTGTACAATCAAGAGCCCCCACAGTAGCTGTGGAGAAACTTTAACATTTTTCTCAAAAGGAAATCTCTGATAAGCCCTAATCTCTCACCTTGATATTTATGCCACCGCACACACACGTTCTCTCCCCCTTCACCGCTTTGAAGTCCTGAAAAGCAACCATTGTTTAGGGCAGAGCAGGGGGAAAAAATCTGATTTGGCACTCATGTGAATGATATGGAAATTCGGGACATGGGAATTTGAGTTTGAGAATGTTATGAAAGGGAATAATAGCTTGGAAATGTGTGACTTTGATGAACGTGATTTGCAGTGATATGAATGGAAATATTGTTGTGAGAGGGTTTATTGTGGTTATGTGTTGAGGATTTTGCCAAATGAGGACCAAGACCGAGGGTAAATATGATAGATTTCATTTTATCTGATGCCAGGTTTCCTTCTGTTACAATTTACAATTTCCCATTTGGCAGATGCTTTTACCCAAACAACATACATATGAGATTTTAATACAACACAAGCAAGGATCTAGTCGAGAGAGAACAACAAGAGTAAGTACCATAAAACTAAGTTCTGGTCCAACAGGACAGGCAATGAGGCAGTGCTATGAGGCAGTGCTATGAGGTAATGCATAGAGTGCATAGAGTGCATAGATAGAGGCAGATAAAGAGTTTTTTTTTTTTTTTTGGATTAGTACATCAGGTGAGAAGGTGTTCACTAAAGAGCTGGGTCTTTAGCCTTTTCTTAAAGATTGAGAGGGACTCTGCGGATCGAACAGAGTTTGGTAACTCGTTCCACCACCGAGGAACCACAGAAGAGAAGAGTCTGGCTAGAGACTTAGGGCCTTGTTGTGGTGGCAGCACCAGGCGCCGTTCCTTGGCAGAGTGTAGTGGGCGGGAGGGAGCATAGACCTGAATGAGGGAGTTCAGGTAGGTTGGAGCCGTTTTGGTTGCTGCTTTGTAGGCGAGCATCAAGGACTTGAACTTGATGCGGGCAGCAACTGGGAGCCAGTGGAGGGATATGAACAGCGGAGTGACATGTGCTCTTTCGGGCTGGCTGAAGACCAGATGCGCCGCCGCGTTCTGGATCATCTGCAGAGGTTTGAGTGTACATGCTGGGAGCCCTGCCAGTAAGGAGTTGTCAAGGCGTACAAACGCTTGTACCAGGGGTTAGGTTGCATGCTCAGACGGGTAGGGTCTGGTCTTCCTGATGTTGTACAGGGCAAATCGGCATGACCGAGCAACAGAAGCCACATGCTCCTTGAAGGTTAGTTGGTCATCAGTCATGACACCCAAGTTTCTGGCAGACTTTGCGGGAATGAGCTGAGCTGATTCGAGCTGGATACTGATCTGTTGTTGTACAGAGGGACTGGCTGGAATGACAAGGAGCTCAGTCTTTGACAGGTTAAGCTGAAGGTGGCGTTCCTTCATCCATGCCGAGATATCGGCGAGGCATGCCGATATCCGTGCCGAGACTGTGGGGTCGTCCGGCGGGAACGATAGGAGGAGCTGGGTATCGTCAGCATATGGATGGTATGAGAAGCCATGTGAGCGGATGACTGCACCAAGTGAGGTGGTGTATATTGAAAAGAGAAGGGGTCCAAGCACTGACCCTTGAGGTACCCCTGTGGACAAGCAGTGGGATTTAGACACTCTAAAGGATCTCCCTGAGAGGTAGGACTCAAACCAGTGGAGAGCAGATCCAGAAGCTCAGCGAATGTGGAGAGGAGGATTTGATGGTTAACCGTGTTGCGGTCTGCTTGCTGTGTAACACAAGTATGCACACACATGGACATACATACAGTTTGCACACAGACACACACACGTGTGCTCACAGTCATGCATACAGTCTAACACTAGCTGGATAGAGCAAAGCCTTAGTTTTCAACACCTATGGAAAATATGACAAGCATAAAGTCACAAGACTACCTTTGCAATTAGCTGGTGTCAAATATTTGACTTAGTCATTACCGCCACCTGTCTCTCTTTCAGAACCCCTCGACACACACACACACACACACACACACACACACACTCTGCCCGTTCACTATAAGTCCAATGTCTTGTTATCTTGTGTCTCTTTAAACTGTTTACTGTCAGCTAGCCAACTGTAGTATATGAAGTGAAAATCTGCTCCACACAATGTATTTAAGTTATTCCTACAATCTTGGATTATTCAGTCTAACATGCACACAAACAAGTCACTCCCTAAATTAGAAAAAGAGGACCAAGACTGTGATGTCTTTAGGCAACACTTGGAAATGATTTTTTTTCTTTTAGCACTAGAAAAAAAGCTTCTTTATGTGTAGAAGTTCAAACAAATGTTCTGTGTGTCCAAAAATTTGCCCTGCCATTTAACTTGAATGAGATCAGACTCGAGCCTTGGTTCTCTGGATTCTACCTTCGGGAGAGAATTCTGCAAATATTGATTGAACAGTGAACCAAGTCCATTGTCCACAGTGAGTGAATTCACAGTGAATGGGAGTGAGTCCACAGTGACTGAATAGGCCAGCCATACCTAAATATACTGGATGTCTGGGATTTGTATTATTTTACTCACCAGTACATCTCCTTTTCTTTCTTTTCATTTTCCCCCTTATTTATAGACTAATGGATTACTTGTACTTGTATAAATCTCACTACTACCATATCTTAATCATTTGTTATATTGTTAATCTTTTACCATTTTGTTTCATAATCATTTGCTTTGGCAAAACATGTCAAATGTCATGCCAATAAAGCCCATTGAATTTAATTGAACTGAATTGTTTTAGGATGGCTATGCCTTGTAAGAGTTTGTACATAATTGTCCTTTAGACAAAATCTGACAGCAAGCATTATATGATGAAAAATAACTCAGAGAATGGCATATGCAGATGAGTACCCCAAAGCATAATGCAACACTTATCTCCTACATCATCCTACTGTGGGAATGATCCATCAGAGAAGATGCCAGTTACAATGACGATGATGACGATGATGATGATGATGATGACGATGATGATGATGATGATGATGATGATGACCACTTTGCTGCCTGAGTCAACTCCATTGCCCAGAGCTTGGTGGATATTTTGGACGGCAGCACTCACCACTGCAGAATGTAGATAAACACATACCATTTAGGTTCCCTGTCATAATCCTACAGTCAACAAACCTTCCCTGGCAACACTGGCCCGCCAGTTTACAATGCTAAGTCCCAATTACAGTGCCCCTAATTACTGGGCGCCCTCTGTGTATGTATGTAAGTGTATGCGTGTGATTGTGCATATCTGTTTGTCTGCCTGTCTATGCCAGTGTCTGCGGGAGAGAGAGAGAGAGAGAGAGAGAGAGAGAGAGAGAGAGAGGGAGGGGGGGTTCCTCTTTTAGCCACAAAACTCATTTTCTCATTTTGTCCTGAACGTCCTCAGACATAACGTGCATGCTGCTGCATACAAAAAAAGAAGATGGAGACGCATTCTGAGTGCGAGTACGAAGGAGAGGAAATGACATGAAAGAGAGGAGGAAGGGTAGATGACTTAAACCAGCCATACAGCCACTCTTTCTAAGAAACTACTTTTGCTCACACCCCTTCTTCCCTGCCAAAAGTCAGAGTTATATTTGGCCTCCCTCGCTCCTCTCTGCCCCGCTTTGTAACTGGCCTTTGCCTCTTCCCTTGCCAAAGGACGGAGAGACGAAAGAGAGTTTTTTAGGCAATTTTGAGATTTCTCAGATTTGCATTGACCTCCAGTTCAACACATAATTTCACCATCCAAAAGGAGGTGAACTGGGAACTGATGAAAGATTGACGATTAAACACTGACGGGTGATAAGGAGCTAGGTGTGGGAGAAAGAAAGAGAGAGAGAGAGAGAGAGAGAGAGAGAGAGAGAGAGAAAGAAAGAGTGAACACAGAGGGCAGGAGAAGGATGGGGAAATTGGATTGCTCAATGATTGAAAGACAGACGGGGTGGAGACATTATGTGATTAATGAATCGATAAAGAAGAGAACAACAGTGGATGATGACAGGCTAATAGAGGAGAAAAGGACAATAAGGGAAAGTGAGTAACAGCGAAGTAATTATGGGCAGGAAAGAGGGTGAAAGGATAGTACATAAGCCTGAGTGAATCAGACAGACAAGAAGTGTGTGTGTGTGTGTGTGTGTGTGTGACAAAGAGGAAGAAAGAGAAAGAGAGAAACAGTGACAGTACCAGACACAAATGAGATTCAAATGGTGATTCTTACTGTAATAGGATGTGTATGAAGTATAATCAAATTTTATGTCCCTGTCCCCTCATGTCCTCCTTGATCACCTTGACCTTTTACAGTACGTTCCCTCTTAATGTGATCGGCCAAGAACTCAGCGATATTCTGTGGCAGACACCCATGGGAACCAAAGCTATAAATTGTACATGTTTCTTTATTTGATCTTGTGCCACGTCCTTGAAAAAAAATGTAACTCGTAAATGAAAATGTTTGATCCAGGAAGCGCACAACAAATACGCTCATATAAGCGCTCGCAGGTATGCTGTACACACACTCATATATACTTACACACACATATAGACACACACTTTACATAGCCATCATACACAGAGGCCGTTGATGGCTAGCATAGTCGGGAGAGTTAAGGCTAATGTCGCTGCCAAGAAATTTCTGGCTGTCTTTGAGTCCGTTAAAGCCTCTTTCTTCTGAAACCCGAGGAGCCATTCATCATGATCTAGGTGCGACAGGTTGGTTAGGACAGTTTCTGAAAGTCAAAGCAAAAAAACATGTCAGAGACCAGTGTTCTGCTGCAGAGGAAAGCAGCCTACACCTGTGCGCACCTGTTGGATACAACGGCTCCCTGCAGATGTACTGGTTCCCTTCTCAAACTGCCAGAAACCTCGGGGATATGCAGCTTACACATCCTAACCTCACATTTCCCTGTCCGTCACAGTGGAAATGCTAAGCTGCAAGTCACGGCCTGCGGCTCAGCCCACCTTGGCCCTCCAGAAAGCCCCTGGTTTGTGGTCTGTGGCCGGCTTCTGTTGAGCTGCCGATCGGGAACACATGCCATTCCTAAGAACTCTGCGGGGCTGGTGGGGATCTGGTGACAGTGGCTCTTGGCTTACAGATACTCGTTGCTAAAATGAGATACACTCATGGCAGACGAGTGGAGGAGGGGGAAAGGAGTGGGATAGAGGGAGTGCGGGAGGAATGATAGAGGAATGGGAAGGGCCTATATGAGAGGGACAGGGAAAAGGAGAGAGTGGGCAAGGGAAAGAGGGAAATAGAATGTGGGGCTGTGATGATCGAGTGTCAATGAGTGCATGATGGAGAAAGATCTCTCATTTCAGAGAGAGAGGAGAGAGACAGAGAATATACTGCCTCATTAAATGTACTATACTTCTCTCTCTCTCTCTCTCTCTTTCTCTCTCTCTCTGTCTCTCTGTTATCTCCATCACTGTCCATACAGAGTTAAAGTTTATTTAGTGTGTAATGTCACGCATCTCCTATTGAAACAGGATATTGGGGCGGGACATAATGAGGGAAAGCCTCATTCAAAAGTGTAAACCAATGGGACATCAGTTAGGGAGAGAAAGGTGGTTTTTATTGGAGGGATGGAAGGGCGGGATTGTTCAATAATCTGCGATGGTTTTATTGGTTGGAAAATATTTGTACGCCTCCTTTTACACAATGAAGTCATCACTAAAGATTTTCCATTTTCAAGGAAGTAAAAGTAATGAGATTTTTATATAAAAATAGAAGAATTTTTGCCATAAATTGCCAAACAGGTGTATGGTATGATAGTTTGAATGAGCTAAAAAGGCAAAAAGTCATTCTTCATTTCAGCGTGACTTTAATAGTATAGTGGCTTTCATCTCTCCTGGCCTCCTTCCAGTTGATTCAAAGTTGTTTATACAGTCTATGTACACACTACAGGAAGTGAAATCCCATTAGAGCTCGCCTGATCGCTGCTAGTTTGATTACATTCTGAGTACCTGACATGTATTTTCAATAGAGGCTTGTTATCGCTCAAAGTGCCTTGTGAAGTTCACAGCAAAGTGTGCATGTATATTTTCTCTTAACGTAGAGGGAAGAGGAGCTTTTCAAACATTGGATACAGTCAAGGAGATTATTCAATGAAATGAATATTCCATGTAATGCTCACTCTGTTCCACTCCTCAACGAGAGTTTATATTTGAGTCAATGTTTCATTCCTTCCGCACTTTTCCCTGAATTTGATAAATATTTGATTTAGTCTTGGCTCTGGAAACTCTGTGAGAGTGTAAATGTGTGTGTGTGTGTGTGTGTGTGTGTGTGTGTGTGTGTGTGTGTGTGTGCAGTGTGGGTGTGTGTGTCCTCTTATCTGTCTGTCCTTGAGCTTGAGCCTGCCAGACAAACCTGGGCATGTCTGCAAACAGTGAGAGTAGAAGCATTCCTGCTTTTCCCAAATAGGAAAATCAGGGCATTCCCTAGATATTTCTCCCACCTATCTCCACGTCAAGGTGAAATTACAATTCTGTCTCTGATGGAACATTTACAGTTCACTTTTCAGAACCTAAAACCTCTTGGGACTGTTAAAGTATGCTGATAAAGGCTGTATCGCTGGAACGTGTTCTTTGTGACAATGGAAGGAAGACAGTCATAATAATAATTATTAGAATAATCTTTATGTATATAGTACTTCTCAAAACACAGTTACAAAGTGTTTTACAAAGGTTATAAAAACATATAAAATCAACAGCAAAACTATAAAAAGGTAAGAAACATAAAAGCAAGGCAAGAGTCATAAAAGGGAAATCCTAAGTCTTAAAATGAGTTTTAAGAGGTAAATTAAAAGATGATACAGATTTAGCTCCTATGGCAGTTTGTTCCAATGTCTAGATCATAAAGGCTTAAAATTCAATTCAATTAATTCATTTGAGCTCATATTGAACTCTGCTGCTGCCAGGCGTTAAGTGCACCATCCAACTCATCTCTTTAAGAAATATTTCCTGTCCCACTCTGCCTCCTGAATGACATGCCCCGTCTACCTGTGTCTTCCTCCTCAGCTTGTTCTGATGTGATCCAGTCATTCTACCTTTTCTGCTCTGCTCTTATTTCCTTATTTCCTTCTCTATAGTATGTCACAGGGATATTTTGTTTCATCTTTTATCAGTGTGCCATGTGTCTGACCCATACACTCCTCACTAATGGCTGCTTGTAATGTTAGTGATCTAGGAGTTCTAAGCTTATTCTACTGTTGCACACTTTGTAAGTCTGTAACTCTGGGTGTGAGTACATATCGAGTGGTGAGAACCAGAGGGGCGTAAGTGACATTTTGGGTGAAAATGAGTTATAGGATTCATGGTTATTGAATGTTTCTTTTCTCTCGTGGAGACAAATGCATAGTGTTCTGTTTTAATAGTTATCCATGTCAAATTGATATGTCCTCCATAAAACAAACGAATGGGAGTAGAGCAACAATGAAACTGCCAATTGTTGAAAAGAAAAATTGATTTTACATGCCAGAGAAGTGCTTATTATTTTCACACTATGGTATGAAACCTGAAATATTGACAGAGAATTCATTTTCGCCTGCATGTATGCAGCTATGGGTCCTGTTATACAGCAGCAGACATTGTGATGCAACGGTGGGTCCTGTGATGTAGCAGTTTGCTCTGTGATGCAGCAGTTTGCTTTGTGATGCAGAAGTGAGTCCTGTGATGCAACAGTTCACTCTGTGATGCAGCAATTCGCTCTGTGATGCAGAAGTGAGTCCTGTGATGCAACAGTTCACTCTGTGATGCAGCAGTTTGCTCCATGATGCAGCAGAGGGCCTTCTGACGCAGCAGTGAGCTCTCCTATGTGATGCAGCTTTACAGGCTAGCACAGCTTTGAGTGATGGGGTGCTACATTTCCTGAATGGATTTGGCTGTAGCTATCCATCCATGAAACATGAAAATCCTTAAATATGGCATAGTAAGCAGATTACACCTAATCCACTTAGTGTTTCAGAATATTACCCTAATGTATAGGCAATATATGATCACAACATGAGACATAATGCGACAAGGTCACACATTATGTGAGTTGAACCATGAAACAAGAGACTTTGTGTTAAACGACGCACTTGAGTCCGGAGTGTTTTGTTACAGTGTTTTTCATCATCTACTGTTTCATGCATGGTTTGTTTTTATAACTCTTGTGTTTGTAGACGTAAATAATGATGTGAGGTATCACATTCTGGCTGTGTTATGGTGGATTCTGTGGGAATATGGACGGCTGAAAATGTGTCCATTAACAAAGGGAATGATGGGTGAAAAACTCCAGGCACCAGTAGTGTCTTTAGTCAGACACATACAGTATACAAACAAATCTGTATATCAAAGCAATACATAATTTAAGCGCTTGGAGATACATGCCAGACACCTTGTCTATAAACAGCCACCAACCGCAAAATCCAGTATACACACACACACACACACACACACACACACACACACACACACACATAAACAGGTTTCAAATTACTCACTGACTATTGGGGTCACACTAAAAATAGAGGCCTGGGCCAACACTTACATTTGAACATTTATGAGAGTGCTATGATTTGTTTTTAGAGGGTGTACTCCCATACATAACACACACACACATACAGACACACACACACACACTCACACGCACACACACGCACACACACACACACATGCAACACACACAGACACTCGGCCGCATAACTTAACCTCACCGTTCCCCAATCCCCTCACATGCAGGTTGGTTGACTGGCAAGGTAATCACATGTAAATGATTTAAGTGGTCAGGAATAGGCCTATTTCACAGAGAACATGCAGGGAATGTCTTAATCTCAGCCTTCAGTGGCCCCTCAAACTGCTAATCTCCCAGAAATATCTACTGCTCCTGGACACCATGTCTCTGCCTCGCTGGGCGACACGTTACCAGCAATTAGCCACAGCTAATTAGTGGTATCGCCGGTCTGCCTGTACCATAAAACAATGAGGCATGGCTCAGTGGCACGGCTGCCTTCGAGCCCTGAAGCACGTTTTGGTGACTCCGATTTTTAAAAGCAGCCATTAATCACGGATAACTAGTGTGGCTGTACTTGTCCAACTCACTTGTCTGAAGCAGGACCATGACTTTATTGCTCATATCATGTTGCAAATGTCTTGGTGTACATACAGTATATGCCCGCACACACACACACACACACACACACACACACACACACAAACACACACTACATGTTGTTTTCACTGTGCTGTGTATATTTTCAAACTATTTTAACACAAGAAGCACCATCACACACTATGTGATTGATCAACATTGACTTCAATACAAGAATGGCAATTTGGCAATGGCAATTTATTTTTAAAGTGCATTTCATTACAAGTAAACTCAATGTGCTTTACATTGAAAGACAAAATATACAGGCATAAAACATGAGAACAAAGGTAACATGAGCAACATAAATATAAGAATATAAGCATGAGTAAAATGCAGAAACAGAACCAATGAAGCATACACCCAACTCATATTAAACATATCACACAGCAATAAAAACCCAATAAAAAAAAAGAAAAAAAAAAAAAAGTATTTTTCGTAACCTCAACCCTAAAATAACTTTCAAAACTGTAAACCCAACAGTGAACTATGTACTAGCGCAGCGAGTCTGTACTGTAGGTGAAACGTTGTCCTGTCAGAACGATGCAAGAGCCGGAGGGGCAGAAGTTCTGCTCACTAAGGGAAAAGTCAAGGAGAGGCAGCACAACACGGGGCCAGTGTATTTATTGCCTTGGGCAGCCAGTGCCAGTCAAAAGTTCTGGTCAAAGTTTGTTGTGGTCATTCAGAAGATAATATCCATGTGTCAGTCTGGGGGAGTGAGATCAGAGAATTGTGTCATAGAGAAGGGAGAGAAGTAGAGAGAGATGAGTGGCGAGAAAAGTAGGATGGAAAGAGGGAGGATGAGAAAGGGAGGAGAAAGAGGAAGGCATCAACTTTGTCCAAATGACTGCAGCCAGACTCAACCCTTGTCACAGTGTCTGTGCAACGTGGCAGTAACATCGTCATCTGGCCCGGACAGCACATCACAAGACAGCAATGTCAAACACAGCAGAAAACGTAGAAAATGTAACCTGCTCTGTGATTTCTATTTAAAGTAGATGGCAGAGTTAGATTATTGGGGGGAGATGGTAATCTAAACGCCAGATAAGAGATACACGTCACATCATTTGTCATTTGTATGTTTCTATAAAACACCTTGTGCAGGAGTCGACACACAGGTCAAATGTTATGGAGGGTAGAAATGTTAGATTTACAGTGTATGTGGGAGAAAGAGCAAAATGTTTACACTGTGGTGGGTCTGCAGTATAGACCTGGGGCCGTATTTATATAAGGTTGTTATATACAATTTCTATTTAAAACAAAGTCAAGCAAACTTGTTATTTATAGTAGAATGATCTTCATAACCAAAATGACCAATTTACACTGAATTTAAAGAACTCAGTTGGAAAGATTAATGTAAACATATGTCTAATGTTTTCCAAATGCGTAGATACACATAGAAATAATATAAACATTAGTTGGAACTAAATGCTGTTACAATGAGACCCAAATACAAGTAGTATGATTGCAGATTTGTTATTGTATTTTAGCTCTATTCTTATTCAGTTGTGCACAGATGTCTATGATCATTAAGTTGATTGATAAGATGATCATTATTAGACAGTCAGCAGGATGTCCTTTTTCATGTATCAGGATACTCAATAGATGTTCTTTGAGACCTTTGCAACACGATAAGCTGTGCAAGATCAACAAAAAGCTAAGACAGATCAGAAGCCAAACAATTTGCATGCACACACATGCACAAAGATACAGTCGGAACTCATTTTTGGACTTCAGGATTATAAGAGTCAGATTTCACTATGAAAGCATTCTTTTCAACCTTCAAGGGAAGCTCAACATTTGTCTACATCAGTGAGCCAGAATCACTGACGTCCCTCTGGGTGAATGAAAGAGTGAATCAATGTTGGCCTATGTCCTAATCCTTCACATTTCACCTATTATTTTATGCTTCTCCAAGTTAACTTCCTAACCTATTTTATTGAGTGACTTGTGGTTGAATTGAAGTTGGAAGTCAGTTCTGGCAAGGGATTTTGATGTTGCGCCCATGTGGATTCTCCAACAAGGCTGGACCTGTCTGGTGCAAGAACACAACATAAACCCAACTCCCTGCCTCATCTCCAGTAATTCCCCAACTGACTTCACTACTTCACTTTCAGATCTTACACACACACATGTAGTACTTTTTGAGTACTATCTGGCCTGCTGAGGTGCCCTTGATCAAGACACTGAATCCCTGCCAGCTCCAGCAATGTTGTTCTGTTGCTTACCCTGACCTTTGATCTCCCTGTGGAGGGAGAAAGTGAAAGGGGATCAATAAAATATCACAATTGTTTGAGTCTGTCTTGAGTTCCACACTCTAAAAATAAGATTTGTTGAAAGTACCTCAAGTTGTCTTGCCCCAAAAATAACACTTGTGTGTTGAAAAACCAACACATGGTGCAATTATACATCATTATTCAGCACATAGCAGGCATGATCAATCAATCACAGAAAAGCACAGTGTGCTTTCCCTGGTTTGATAATGCAAGCAAAGGTTAACTAGTGCTGAATCATAATGCTGTACTGATGCTGAGAGTGAGATTTGAAAATAGGGCACAAGGAGAAAGAGAGAGAGAGAGAGAGAGAGAGAGAGAGAGAGAGAGGGGAAAGGCAACACAGAGATCAGATGAAAAGAAGAAAGAGAAAAAGGAGAATTTTGCTGGCCAACTCTCATATGTGTTAATAACTTATTACTGAGCAATAAATTGTGCCATTGGCAAGCACATACAAACACAAATACGCACACACCCACGCAGACACAAACACAAGCACACACTCACAGATACACATGGTGAATGGTAATACGGTGGTAATGAGTGTAAGCTGGACTAACTCTACCCATGTGAGGGGTGAGTGGGTGCAGCCAGGTCTGCAAAACCCCCCACAGTCACCATCTTGACCAGCAGACTACAGCATCTGGTGCTCCAGAGATGTAAGAGAATAATTTAGAATGAGCTACATAACATTCATACCGTTCAATTGTTTGGTTCTGCATTCAGGTTAACAGCAGTTTTGAATGGGATGAGAGAGGGTGACATACACGTTATACTTATTTCTTGCTTTCACTCTTTCTCTGCCCCGACCTCCCTCTCTCTCTATCACTCCCTCTCTCTCACAAACACACACACATACACGCAGGTTAATGAGGAGACAGTAGATCAATGACCTTAATCATTGTTTCAGTGTGCTAAATAACAAAGTGATGCAATGCCCCCTCAGCTCTCTGCTTCTCTCCCTCCCTCGCCCTTATTCCTTCTCTATCACGCTCTCCAACTCCATCCCATTTTTTTATCCTCTTTTCCTCTCCCCCTTCAGCTCAATTAGTCTCCTTTCCACTCCGTTCCACTAATCCCTCTTTAAACTGATTTCAGTCTCATTCCCTCCCTCCCTCCCTGCCTCATGACTCACGGAGGATCTTTTTCAGTGTCACAATCAGGTGGAAACGTGGGTAAATATAGATCAGATGCCTTAAAGACGTAGTACGTGTGAGTGAGCACATTATACCTGACCGCGCTACACACCACGCCTCAGGGAGGAGTTGTGCCGAGGTGTGATTTCTCTTTCCAGTTACATCAGCGCAAGATGATGTACCTGCCTGGGAGCACGTCGTCTGGTCGTCATGTCAACCTCATGCTTTAAGGTCTTAAAGCTACGGCCTCCAATCTCCTCCCTCACACCTCTTTCTTCTGTTCTACACTTCCATTCCACCCTTTCTTGCTCCTAAATCTGTACTCAATCCACTGTCATTTTGAGCCTCAAATTTTTATTAAATTTCTCACTCAGAGAGACACGGTGCCAATTATTTATCTACCAGTTTAGACACACCACATTTTCTTTTATTTTTACTATTATCCACATTTTAGAATAATAGTAAAGACATCAAAACTTTGAAATAACACAAATGGAATTATGCAGTGACTAACAAAGTGTTAAACAAATCAAAACTATCTTATATTTTAGATTCTTTAAAGTAGCCACCCTTTGCCTTGATGGAAAGGCAAAGGCTTTGGAAAGAAATTCATAGGCATTAACTTAACTATTTGTCTAAGAAACAAATTTCAAGCATTTAAGCATAAGCCTTTAGATCAAAATGGCTTTAAGATAAGGAAAAACATAGTACATTCAATCAGGTGTGTCCAAGCTTTTGACTGGTAGTGTATCTGTGCATTTTATTGCACATCATCACATGAGCTAAAGTTCCTTGACTTGTGACTTGTACCTTGAATCCCCTTGGAGGCCTAAAGCTAACAGCAACAACACTACCTAAAAATACAAATCCAACCCTTGTGCTTAATTTTTCTCTTGTTTACGAGAAAATGAGAAAAAAACAAAACAGTAGCCCACTGTTTTGTTGTTTTGAAGTTCTTCATGTTAGTCACTCTCACTCTACAATGAGTTGGTGAAGAACAGATAAGAACATGGGCTCCGATAAATCGCATAATGAAACACTTCCTTGCAACACCATTCTCATACACCACGCCTGAGGTGATTTACTGACTGTCCAATGTCCAAAGGGGAGTGAGTGTTGGAGCTGGAGTTATGTTGGGGGTTTTGGGGGTGACATTTCTGGGCAGTGGTTTGTATTTTAAGTTGGTAGTAAAATGGAGTGATAGGAAATTACACAAACATGTACAGACAGGCATTTCCCCATATCACACACACACACACACACACAGAGCAAAGTTGATGCACATGTACAGTTGCCACCAGTGAATTAGTTTCTCTACTCTGCAATCACAAAGTAGTATTATCTCTCCCCTATCTCATCTTTCCTTTCACTATATATCTAGGTTCATGTGGTAATGTGTTTTATGGGTTCCATAAAATTCTGATTAACTCGCTTTTAGTTTCACAAAATAACATTCAACAGTTCTCCGTGGGTTTGATGTATTAGTTTAGCGAAATTAATGACGAGGCGAAGAGATATGGTCAGGAACTCCCCCATGTAAAGATTAAGAGAAGTTACTTTTAAGGGATTGTTTGAAGGAAGTGGGTCCATGTTGTTTTTTCTGTAACTGAAAAAGTAACTAAAGGACTATATTTTGTTCTGTATAGCCGTCACTCCTGTAAACACTTTTTGATGGCAAATTCAATCCCACTTACTGTAACATGCAAGCAATGATTCATTCATTATCTGTAAGGGAGTAAAACTGAAACCAGCGCTGAATCATGAAAACTTCCTCTTTTATAAAAAGTTCAATGTGATACACTGTCACTAAATCAATAGAGTAAAGTCCAGTGTGCTTCTGCTCTCTCACGACAGCTAGCTAACGTTTACATAGCAGGGGAGACAGGCGGCTACAGCTAGCCCGTCTCAAGCAAACTGGGTTCTTGGTAAATCACAGATTAGACGGTTTATGACATTCTTTGGGGTGTTTTGCCCAGAGAAGGGGCCCCACGATTTACAGGGATTACAGGTCTATATACAGAGCCATATATTCAAGTATACACGTAAAAGAGCATGAGTCAGTGAGGGGGAGCTTTTGCACGGTTGCATTAGCGCCCGGCTCTAGGAGCTAATCCGGTGGGAAGTAGCTGGCAAAGGGGCTAAAAGGGAGCTAGTTTCAAAACAAACATGGCCAAAGACCCAACAACTTCCCCTTAATCTACATTCATAGGGTTAGATTTGCTACTCAACAGTGACGCTTCCTTTAACCGTTTATGCAATATTGCTTTGACAGATGTGATGTAACTGTAGAGGCAGTAGGGTGGCCTATAGCGATCTGCCCTGCTGGAGAGTGCTTGATGAATTTTGTGAAAGGAGCATGATGTCTTAAAATGCAAATAACATGCCTGAGAAGTGAGAGAAATATGTTTCCCCGCCATAAAAGGATTGTGTGGAGGAGAGACGATAAGAAACAAGCTGGTAGTTTATAGCTTGGTGGAAAGTAAGGATGGAAGTCAGGGTGGAGGATGGGAATTTACATCTGCCTTAAACTCTGATGACCTGGGTTCAATCCTCAACTCATGTGAATGTTTTGTACTAAAAAGTTAATTTTCAGCAAAAGTTTTTCTTATTTAACCATGACCAAAACCTACCCTGACCAAAATGTTTTAGTTGCCTAACAGAGTAGAAAAAGAGAGTTGCCTAACCCACCTTAATCCTAACCTTGACCAAAGCTGTTTTCGGTGCCTAAACTTAACTGTAACCTTACCTTTTCACGTGACAAACACTCGTGCTATTGTCACATAATCCATTCATGGTGGAGGAATGTAATCTTCACATTATTCCTGTTCACAACAGAGTTTGTGCTCATGTAACAAAATTTTGTGAGACTGCATATTGGTTTCCTCCAGCTCCCCTCTAATGGCCGTCTACAGTTGCACGTGCATTTAAAACATGAAATTACTGCACACTGCTTCAAAGTGCCGTTTTATTCATGAGGCTGTATATCTGTCTGTCTGTCATGAAAGGTGTGCAGGAGTTTCTTATTTCTCAGTTATATTTTTTACCCCAACACACTATTCAAAGGATTCTTATTAGATGTGTGTGTATCAACTTGCTGCACACAAACATGGGAAACTCATATCTCCCCTAATTCAATCTCTTGAAAACACAGCATTCACAACACAGCAACCTTTTCCTTATTTTATATAAAAACAATATAATTTGAAAATAAATATGCTTTACTACTTTACATAGACACAGAAAAACATGTTAATATTGAAGAAGAGACAATAAGAACTAATAATGAGGATTCAAAGACTGGTGGCAGAAAGTATGCAGTTGGTTATCACTCAAACTTAAAATGGCGGTGTTGTTGTGGTTCTGTATGCTGAGCTGGTAGCAGCAGTTTATTCTTATTTGCATCTTGGAGCTCTGAGGACTGACAAGCACAGGTCTGCTACTTAATTACAACACACACACCTACACACAGAGGTGCACAGATGCACACACACGCACACGCACATACACACCACACACACACACATACACACACACACACACACACAGGCCATAGCACAAGTTACAAATCACACACAGCACCCACACCCTTAGATAAGAAGGGCTGAAAAATCCAGAACAGATGGCATCAATACAAATGATCCATTGAGGGAATGTTTACACATTATTTTTGATTTTTTGTTTCTTACAAAAGCACAGAGCAGAGAGCCTCTATGCTAGGTAGAGAGTAGCCATTGATAACCTCACACATGGGGGGGGGGGGCAGCCACAGTTACATAACACTGCATATATAAATAGATCAAATTAAATATGGGTAGAAGACTGAATACTGAAAAATACTCTATAACATTATAAATTATCTAGAGTGGGCTATGGCATAAGGGGATATTAAGTATGTACAAGTACAGAGAAGAAAATCTGTAATCAATGCATTCTGTATTGAGTTCAACTGCAGACAAAACTATTTTGACAATTCCCCCTCCTGGAAAAAAAAACAGAAACAAAAATAATTTAAGAAGCATTTGCAGGATTTCTCAGTACATTTTGTGAGGCACAGTTTTTCAAATGGAATCAAACTACAGTATAGGATGTTTTCAGTGGTTTTCACGTAGGATATACCAATATAGGCTATATTGATAACCAGTATCCCTTTAAAAGTATATGGCACTCCAAACTCTCTTCTTCTGCACGCTGAACACAATGGTTAAAACATTGTTCGTGTCCGCATCAGTCCGATCGAAGTGATATCAGATTCCCATTAGTTGTCCTGGCGCTGCTGTGACTCTCCTACCAAAGCAGAAGTCTATGGACAAAAATCCATCCATCGTTTTTCTGAGAAGAAGAGCGCTCCCATGTCCTCTTCAGCCTGACCCACTCTTTTAGCAGTTATATATATCTTAGATTGAGAAGTTTCGTAATTCATGATTGACACACAACCACAGTAGACTCATATCCAGTGAAGTAATTGCATAAAATGAATTGACAACAAGACTACAGCTGCATCACAAGCCTGTTAGAAGTACAATGCAAAACCACATGGCGGCTATTTGCTTTTTTTTTTTTTCAAATGACGGGTTTAGTTATTTGTTTTCGTAGCAGCATACAAATTCTGTACTTTTTTTCTTTTATCATGGTATATACACACACAGATATACAACGGGAGGAGATTTCAGTCCATTTCAGTCTTTCTTTTTGTTCTCTCTCAGTCAGTCCGGGGGGAATGCTTTCCACAGAGAAGAAGAGCTTACGGTTCAAAGGTCAAAGTGCTGTGCTGTGAAATATCTCTAGAATATTCCTTCATCTTGTACATCTGGTGCTCCCGCCTCTCTCATCTTCTGGGCTTGTCACATCTGAAGAAGCCAGAGAGAAAACAAAATCAGCTAATTTGCAAGAAACAGGAGGCACAAACACAAACGCTCATGTCACAGTTTTAAATTATTTTGTCTCTCTTTCTCACACACACACAGACAAACGACAGTGACTTACTTGCAGGTCCTCTCGTTGAGCTCTAGCTGGCGTTCTTTACAGTATTCGTCTGTGTGTTTGCAGGAACACCGGCAGGTTACGGGGTCCTGAACGAACAAGCGCTTCCTCCTCTCCGAGCACTGATCACAACATGGCTCACACACACTAGACAGAGAGAGGGAGGGAGGGGAACAGAGAGAGAGAGAGATGATTACAGTGTAGTGTTACCACCCCAAAACAAGAGGTCGCCTTCAGGTCAACCCTTTCATACGCTCCAACTTTTGCTCTCCCATGCCAGCGTCACTGCCCGACAGGTGTATCTGTTTGTATCATATGTGACACTTGGGTGGTATTGCACACAGGTTCCCACACACAGACAGACAAAACTCAAGCGGCAAAATTACCCATCATCAACCCTAGCCTCTCGCTCCTGCGCCCCCATGCTGACAAGGAGGACGGAGGGGGGGGGGGCAGGAGGAGTTGTCTTCTTGACTGGATTGTTCACAAATGCCTTGAATGTATTAGACATGCACGAGCAAGCTTTAGACCGGGTCAGGTGACACAAAACATCACATTGGCTTTGAGCTGCAAGTCAACGACAGCTCACTTCTCGCTCTCACTCTTACAATCGGTCAATATTAATCTGATAAAGAAGACTCAAGGGTCTGCTTGGTGCTCCATGATGATGATCTCATTTTATTGAATGAAAAATGAAGACTACTTTTCCCACAGAGAGACATGAGATTCAGATTACGTAGATAACAGAGGCTGAAACTGATTTGAATGACAAAAAATTGGTACCAAATGGAAAATGCTAGTTCATTTTCTAAACAGGGAGGGGAAAATGGACAGATGAAGGCTCAGGTACTCCATTGACATCTTGAGGTATACATTGTCAACGAACAAACCTCTATTCTTTCACATTAAGACCATTGAAGAAACATGAGATCATGTTTTCATGCCTTTTCAGCAAAATATAGGTCCTTTTGTACGCATTCAGTCGCTGAGACAAAAGGAGGCAACAAAGACGGAACACAAAAACACAAGTGGCTAAACAATTTGCTGGTTTACATAACCCAAAAAAACAACAACAACACAAAAAACAGGCAGTAGATAGCCATCTCTCATATCTTCACATCACATAAAAAAGTACCAGCATGGTGTGTGGGACAGCAAAACCTGTTTGGAAGGATGAAAAGAACAGAGAGGGGAGAGAGAGACGGGTGCGAGACACAGCAAAGCAGTACAGACTCAACAGTGAACAGTGAAGTTGGTGATTCCAACACAGATACCACAACAGCATGAGCTGGTCTGCAAAGCCATGCTGGTGGATCTTTGCTCTGTTACTATCTGCAGAGGGTTCAAGTTACCGCTAACAGCCGATCTAGGATTTGTTTATTCCAGCTTCTTTAAACATAGCCGTTATCAATCACACAATTCTGTATCAGATCAGATGTTAGGGGCAACTTGTGCCTCAGGTCTCTCCCCTCCTTCATGATTCACTACTGTATCTCATCCCAACCGTCCTTCCAATCACATCCCTACGGAGTGATAGTCTTGGGGCTAGGGAGCGGGTAAGGTTAGGAGGAGAGTAGATGGGAGTTTTGAGAGGTGGAGATGGGTTATGGTTAATTTCTTATGTGGAGAGCAATGATTCTGCTGCAGTTCCTTGGTTATCGCTGTTATGTTAAGTTTTGCTGGCGATAAAGCTCAGTTAGCAAAACAGGTTAGCAGACAGGGCAGCTTAGCATTGCGAGCTGAGAGACTGACATTGCTACTGAGATTCTGTGGCAGTAGAACATGACTGACAAGCTGGGACAATGACACGGTGTTCACAGAAGCAACATGCTAATTGATGTGGGCAACGGGCAAATTAAATGATGCACATCAAAAAGGGCAAATGAGCTCCTCCCAAATGAGCTTAATCAGGAGAAGTGCAACACTCAGGTGCAGGTAAGGGGAGAAGGCGGAGCTGACATACGCATCGCGATTCGTTTTGTCGCGGTTTTTCTTTCGTTTTCTCTTTTGGCCTCTACCCTTGCCTTTCCGGGGTTTTCTGGAAGAGAAGAAGCACAACAACGCAGAGAGATGTCTGAGAGGCAGAGGAGAGAGAATGGGTCGATGTGTTAACTGCTAAAACTGCAACTGCTAAAATGAACGCTAAAACCATGCATTAATTAATAGCAATTAATTAACAGCTATTTTTTGTTAATTTCTAGAAATCAAAGAGCCAACCAATCAATCATTCAAACAATAAATCAAACAATTTATTTTTCAATCTGTCACTGATTGAATTGTTTGAGATTGATATTGTGAGAAAGGTGTCATTGTCCAACTTGGGCTGGAAAAAACTGGACATTACCAAATACTATTGGTGAGACAGTACAATAACTCTACAGAGTGTGTAAGCGCTTAATGGATTGAAGTTTGGCTAGGACAGCTGTTTTTCGTGCCCAGGTTCTGCCTTGGGGTGTTCTAAAATTTCCCAAATAGATTGAGGACAATGAACTTGGACTTCTCCAGCACTACATCTTTCAACTTATCTGGGTCAACTCTTTATGGCTGATTCAACTTGTTTCAGACCACAGCACAATGAGTGCAAGCTGGTGTATGCATATCAAGCATATTTCACAGGTGCTGGATTAAAATATCATCTAGCTACGTGTTCAAGCACAAGTTTGGAGTTACTTTGCCAAAGCTTTTGAACTTTGAGATGTATAGAACTTTAAATACTTTTCATAATCATCAATACTGTATTTCACCATAACAGCAGAAAGACAAAGTAATACACACTTTCTTTTTACCTAAGCATTATTAGCCAGTTTTCAGCTCAAGTTGGTGCATAGAAATGCCATGTCCAGTAGTGAATAATTATCCAATAGGCACAAACAGGCAAGGGTCATGGCCAACTGGCATTGGATGACCATATATGACAGACACCATCCAATAAAGTTAACCATGGAGTAGGGTGAAGCAGATGTGCGGTCAGTTTAACAATCTCCCCACTAATCGTTAAGACACCAGGTCCATTGTCAGTCCTCAAGGGCCGTTTCACTTTGGACTGTTGACTATGTGTTAACTTGTTTCACTGCCCCAGCAGCAGGACTCACCCTAACAGCCCCGGAGGCCTCGTACATCGGAGAGGTCAGAGGGCAACGTTAAAACTAACATTAAAGTATGGTAGCATCAGAAACAGGAGTTGAATGACCCCAAGACTGTCCCTTTGTGGAGGCACACCACCAAAGTCAGGCTCATAAACAGTAAAGACAAGGTTAAAGAGGAGGTCTCAAAAACTCACCCTTATCTATATGACAGAAGACCTGACATAAAACCAAAATACAGCCACCTATAGCACTGCAACGGAAATATATTAACGCTTCTCTGTAGGAGGAGGAATAAAGAGGTTTAATGACCCTAAGCACAGTGACTTCTGTTGCATGGGACGGGCAGAACACTTGAGCAAGGACCATAAACACAAAAGTTAAACAGGGTCTTCAAAAACACTGTTATCTATATCAGAGCAGCCAGTAAAACAGGGCTAAAACAAGTCGCCGTTCGAGTCGGTTCAAAACACTAAAGGAGAGAACAGAGAGGAATTTAAAGAGCGGGTGTAAAGAAGAGATAGGAAATGTAGGGAGGGGGGGTGTAAAGGACAGGTAGAGAAAGGGCAATAACCTCATCAGGTGTCACTCATTCACCTGAATGGATTTAGTTGGCATTCTCTGTGTGTATCACCTGAGAGCTACAGCCACAGCTACTGGCCTCAACTGTAGTACAGTGTGTGTGTGTGTGTGTGTGTGTGTGTTGTGGTGTCTATGTGAGTGAGAGAGAGAGAGAAGAGAGAGAACAAGAAAAGGAAAGTGAAAGAAGTCTGAAAATAACAAAAAAGAAAAGAGTGGCTGACAGATGGATTAAGCAAGAAAGACCATATGGGAAACTGACAGAAAGAGGGAAAGGCAGAGAGTGGAAGAGGGGGAGTTTGGACGCAGAGCAAAATAGGAGAAAGACAGATCAAATCTCAAGTCCCCTTTGTTGCACCCAAAAACCCAATCTCCACGTAGAAAGAGTGCTGTACTCACTTTTCTTTCTGCTCTTTCACTTCTTTCTTTAACCTGAAAGACAGGAACAAAACAACATGACATTAGATCACAGCGTGCCGTTGTTGCCCGGTAAACAGATACACATCAAGATCATCATCATTAATAGAGGGGCAGAGCAGCGGGCTCAAAAGCAGCATGGGTGGGCTCGCATCAATCTGCTCAAATCACATTACATCATCTTTCTTTACCAGAAGCAGCAACAATGCTGGCTTTCGCTTTGAAAAGGCTGGCTTGGCAACTGAACTGGTTTTGTTGGGAAACAGCGATAGTGTGCCGCATACACACACACACACACACACACACACACACACACTCATAGACATGCACACAAAGGGGGTGTGTTCATTGATGTATACACACATGCACATACACACATACAAACGCGATTACAATAGCTTGTCAGGTCTGTTTCATTTCTCGTCTGTGTGACAACTGCACTGCCGATAACAGGCTGTGGAGCAATAAAGCTTTTGGCACGATCTGGAAGCAGTGGTGGGCCAAAAGTGTTGGGAAACTGTCTTAGTGAAAAAGGTCACGACGACTCAGCAAAGTTTCTGTTTAACACACTGGAAGAGTAACTCTGCATCAGTACACTGAATGAATGATGAAGGTATATATGTGCATATATGTTGTACATCATCTGAAGATTAGGGATGAGGAAGATGTGTATGTACTAATGTGGATCATGTGCACTGAAATGTATTCACAGTTATAAATCAAATCCTAAACGGTACAGACATGTTGAGGTCACAAACTAACAAAAGGCGCTAAACAGGATTATTCTCGGTGTCTAAAACTATAGAAAGCTAAACCCTAAAACTTTATAGCTACATCTGAGTGGTTTTACAGAGAGGTGTTCAGTCATCAGTGGCTCAGTAGTGACTTTTGGGTGACATCTATTTAAAGTCAGGGGCTTTATCTTTATGTACAGATTTGGGAGGCTTGACAGAGTCCAGAGGGACTTTTGAAAGCTATCCACATAAAGTATTTTATAATAATAGCTCAGAGTAAAGGCATGCAATGAGAACAGAGCCTCGGTTTGTCCGTCTGTCACACCCGTCACACACAATTTTGATGAAATTTGGGGAAATGATGGGTTTCATTGCTCCAGTCTGGAATTTCTAAAATTGCACTGATTGACCTAAGGCGGGCGCTACAACGTTTGTTTACTTGTTGGATTTTGCCAAAACCTGGGAGAATGATGCATCTCACCACTGCGTTCTCACATTTTAAAAATTGCACTGATCAGCCAAAAAGGGGGGGCACTACATCATTTGTTCATCCATGTATCAAGTGCAATATCTCAGACACCACCGATCTGATTTTGACAAAACGTGGCGAAATGATGCATCTCACCACTGCATTCCCAAGGGCCAATCAGTGGATGACGACCAGTTTACTGTTGTCTTGTTTTAGCTTGAGTCTATCTAATTCTGTTATGCTTGTCAAGCTCAGACAATGGCAGAAAAACAACTTATACCATTTAAAATACAGTAATAATTGGAGCCATGTTTAGTTGACAGCGTTTTGGCACTCAAATAAGTATAAAATATAATAGAAGTTGACTAGATGGGCAAACTGACACATAAATCAGAAGTGATTCTATTTCGGGTCAAGTTACTGTAAACTTGCTGTAACTAGAGGGTACAGAGAGGACACGACACACTCCTATTTATCTCAGAGCAGCGATCAATAACTAATGCTATCTGACCTAGCTCCAAGAGTGACCTCTACATGCCACAGAATGAAAACAAAAGATCAGGTAGCACTGTTCTCACACAAGTGTATCTCCTTTGCTTGAGCAATCTTATGGAATGAGGATAAATTAAAGCAACATCGATGACGTCTGCTGGGTTCTGCTTAGACCTGCTCCACCCTTTTAAAGATCAGTCAAAGAATAGTCAAAGTAAAAGAGGCAAAAAGAACAGACGGCCTTCCAAATCCGCATCTGTTAAATGTGTCAATGGAAAACTGGGAACACTAACTTTATATGACGTGTTTGGTCAACCTCTGCCCTGCTACACAAATGTACAGTGGTTAGTATTTCAGTGAGTCTTTGTGAGTGAGAGTGTGTGTTTGTGTGTGAGTGTGTGTGTGTGTGTGTGTGTGTGTGTGTGTGTGTTAATGTGTGTTCAAGGTTTCTTACCTACACTCACATGCGCTGTGTTCTGTAAAACTCATGAAAATATCATTTTGTTGCCTTTGGAGTTTTATTCTTTTAATCTGTAAAAAGAAACAAAAAGAGAATATATGTCACAGATATAGCTCAGGGAACAATACCTCAGTCTCTAAAATTGACTTCACATGTCATTATATTGTCCTTGTTTCTCAATGTTACAACCACAGCATTCAAAGAATAGACAGGCACATTCAGAGAAAGAGGGATCAACACAAGGTCAAACGGGATGGTCAGTGTAGCACTGGAAGAGACACAGGACTTCAAGTTCAAATGTAAAACTCTGCTTCTGATATGAATACAAGAGCAGGAGGATCTGCATGGGTATTGAGTTCAGGGTAGAAAGTTAAGGTTCAAGGGTTAAAGTCTCACCCACATTGTCCCTGCATGCAAACTGGAGGCAGATATGACGGTGAGAGTTTCAGAATAGTGTTAATAATGTCTCCTCACCTGATTAGAGACGTTGTGAAAGGCCATCAACTGAAGTTACCACTCTGAATGTACAAAATATTAACGTCATTTTCCTATTGTTGAGTTAAAAATCATTCTCTTACTCATCTGCTTCTCTTTATCTAGATCTCCTCCTTTGTGATTGGTACTAGGGAGAATCAATAAGGGATCATGGCTTTTACTTGGATTCATCCCATTGATGAGAAGAGTAAGTGTCCCTAATATTTTGTACATTCAGTATACTGTATAAGCATCACAGCAACATAGACACTCAGATGGTGAAAAGGTGTATTTTTAAGCCACCCCACTGCCAGCTACATTTGGTTCAGGACAGCAAAGTTAGTGAAGCGTGTAAAATATAAAAGAGCTGAACGTCCAGTAAGACCTGTGTGTTTCCCCCTCAGTGATCCAGAGGACAGACTGACACTGAGCAACAAAAATGTCCTGACAAAGCGGCTCACCTCCATTGTAATGTTATGGCTGGCGGTCGGCGTGCACTGCAGCATCTCATCGTTGCAGCAGCCGGCGCAGCGCGTCAGCACCACGCAGGACGGGATGAAGATGTGCTCCACCTCCTCCGGATACTCCTGGAGAATCTCCACCAGCAGCTCCCGTGGCTGACACAGGCTCTTGTTGTACACCTCCATTAAAGGGATCACTGGGAGACAAAATGGCAGCAATTTAGTCCATAAGACACACACAAAGCATTAGGTCAAAGCTCTAATTCCACCTGAATGAATACACAATAAAGTTTTGAATCTTGAATATTACTGTGCTATAACGATAATATACGCCTAAAAGGAGATGTGAACTAAAAATGCTAACATGCTTGCAAGCAACTCACAATGAAGGAGAACAAACACACACGTGCACATGCACATGCACACGCACACACGCACACGCACACAAATTTTTGCTTATGAAGAGTGCAGTATCACTCCTCTCTTCACTCTGCATCCTCCTGCAGTGTTAGGCTGCTCTTATACAGTCTATCTTCCCCCATTCACCTTCCCTCTATTTCTCTTTCACTCAGTCATTGCAGGAGTTCTACTGTTGGGAAAGACATTGAGACACCATAGCCGAGCAGAGGGGCAGACAACACCTCCGAAAGGTCGCTCGGAGCACCAGTGAGCCTAACACAACCCCCGCCGAGGAGCCGCTGGGACGCCAAACCAAACACACAGTGTGGAACAATATCACAGAGTTCAGCTTCTGATTGTCCAAATTAGATTGAGCAACGGTGGGGATTGTGCAAAATGAAATCGTGGGCCAAGAGGGTGAAATTCCATTCTATAAAAAAATCTGGTTAACATAACATTTCCCCAGATTAATCTCAAACAACATTCAGATGGAATGTAGTGGAGAATGAACATGTCCAATAGTCGTGATTTAGGGGTGCAGTTTGAGGCTAGTTGTTGAGGGAGAGTTTTTTTGGGGGGGAATGAAAAGACGCAGACAGGGTGAAACTACGCACTCGTCCACCAGGAGGCGATAATTTCCCTATATCGTCAAGGTGAACCTCAAACCAGCCCTTTTTATTTGGCGGTGTGCCAGCCAGGGAGCCCAATGCAGACTGTATTCCCACGGTGCCCTGTGGGACACCTACCGTCATGTGGACCTCTTCCTGATTCCCTCGGTATGTGGGCACTCTGCAAGAAAAACAAAAAGAGAAAGACAGACAGACAAGCAAGTTAGTTAGATTTTGTTACAGCTCAGAAAGAAGCTGTTCATGACAATCCATACGCAAAAGCACACATTTCTATACATTTTAACCCAAGATATGGAAACAACATACAGTATATGTATAAAAAATGTGTATCTTTAACCATATAGGCCATGGATATATTATTCTATATATTATACTGTATATAATCCCAGGATATAGTATCCAAGAGATATAATGAAATATGAGCTTATCAGGACACATCATTCATGAATATATTTACTGATGTTTTAAAGTATATGCACTCATCCCAGCATACTTTGTGCATAAATACATTTACTTGCATTCTGAAATACCTTGTAATATAATAATAATATGATAATTCCATGATATATCATTCCTAATATGTTTATTTATATTTTATAATATATGTGAGACTCTGTGGCGTTTAAAGCCTTATATGGCCACATGTTTACATGTGGCAAGGTCAGGTCTACGGTGCCAGGCAGGACAGCTGACCTAAATTCAACCACATCAGCTACGTGGCGAAGCACTCAGCTCCATAACCTGGGAATAAGCTGTTGAATGAGTGTGTCGGTTTTGTTTCAGATGAACGGCATTGCCATCCATTACGCCGTTTAATGTGTGTTTCCGCTGCTTCTAGGCAACACCGATTCATAACTGTTGCCATTATAACCGGTAAGAATTTAAGCCTGCTACTTTCCCTCACAGGGGGTAGCTGTCACCACACCAGTCGGACCACAATGGATTTTGGCAAGTTTCCATCAGCGCGCATTACGCACGAATTCTCTCTCTTTCACAGACGCTCGCGCGCGCGCGCACGCACACTTACGCACACAACTCTCGCTCTCCCTCTCTCTCTCTCTCACACACACGGTCACACACACACACACACACACACACACACACACACACACAGGTCGCTCGTGCAATAGTTCACCAATATTGCGTGAGACCCGGTCCTGCAACACCAGTTTGTATTCAATAAGGAGTTTGTGGTTTTGTTTTCAGGAAGGCGCGTAATGTAGCAACTGATGATCGTTTTCACCCCATTATGAAAAGTAAAAACAGAGCGGAGGGTCCGACTGTGTGAACGTCGCAGTCTCCACCCCCTTTGGGTGGCGTGAGAGGGTCCAACCTTTGTGGGCTGAGAGACCCCAGCCCTCCAGAAGGGTATATAATTTATTATTAATGGCACGGGTGTCAAGCTGCGAACACCGGCCCTTGGACTGAGTGATGATAGGTCTACTAATAATGAGCAATAGAGCCAGCAGCCTGATACTGTTCAGCGACGATTGGGTGGCTTAAGCGTGATTAAATCATCTAGTTAGTTTAATAAACGCTTTATTGGACACTGGAGAGTTTGAAGGAGGAGGAGGGTTTGTGGAGGAGGAGGTTCTATACAAAGACTTTGGGAACTAGGTTACAACCCAAAACAAGAATTACAGTATGTTTAGGTCCCTTGAGGTGGCTACCTCCTATTAGAAATAATCCTTAAAAATCCAAACAGACATCATGTTGCTGTTAACAGACGACAGCCCAGCCTGCTGTTGAACAGTTGTGTTGCTGTATGTTTTTTTTTTTCTACCTTGAAACCTTTGCTCAAAGCCTCCCTGCACACATTGCTCTTGATTAATGATTATATAGAAAACGATTTACAATGTTCTCTGGAACAGCCATTAAAGTTCTCCGCTCTAGTTGATTCTTTTACAAAATAATGCTGCTTTTTGTTGTGAAATGGAAGGCTAAATTGCAGTGTTAAAAGTAGTGCTGTTTCCTATTGAAGCGGGCTAACCATCTGAGAGTAGTCTCGGTGCCAGGAGTGAACCTGCTCACATGTCCTAATTCAGAATGGAGCCACTGCGCCTTTAAAGCGTAATAATATCTCCAAGGTGGTTTAGAGCAGGCCTGCAATCACCCAACGCCAAACTTCACAACATTCGTTAAAAAAACGTCACATATGCCATCTTTGTAACACAAAAACGCACCACCCACAACGCCGTGAGTGTATGGCTGAAGTCTGTAGTGTCAGCTTTGCGTAATGGCTGTTTAAATCTCCCCAAAGCCACCAAACATTTCAGCTTGTTTAAACATGAGCAATGACCTAGCAAGGGGAACGACAAGGACGACCTACTCATTAATGACCAATGACCATATTTCGCAAATAGAGGTCGATTGTTTTTCTGTCCAATTTGCTCTCTGGGACACACGACTCACCTTGACAGCTGACAGCGTCAAAAATAATAGTGTCAAACTGTCAATAAAGTTCATGGTGTTGAAAATCCAATCCAAAGGCAGGCGACGTTTAAAAATCCAACAGGCCAATGTGGCGATTTCTTCCAAAGCATGAAGTTTACAACAACAACAACAAAAACTGGACCTGCTAAAACTTCTCTAAATAAGGGACAGGGGGTCGTAAAGGCAGATCCATATTGGTCCCAGGGTTCGAACATAAAATCCTTTGCGCATAACTTCTTCCTTCTCAACTGTTGCCAATTATTTTCAAAATATCCAGAAACACGAGGATCCAAGACGCATATCTTCTCACATTGTTCCGCAGCAGACCTTTATTTTCTTGCAAGGGAATAGCAATCCACATTACAAAAATAATCCCATGCTTGGTGCGCGAGCCGCCTCCAAGTGCCTGTCCATCGGAAACTTATACTCCTATGTGCAACTTGAAGCCAAAGACCAGAATGACGTTAATTGAAATAAGGAAAAGCGTCCTGAAATATCCGTCCCAGAAAAAAAACTTTTGTCTATTTGCTCTGGCCTTTGACTTCGTTTCCCCTGTCACTGCGCACTTAGCAGATCTGATCTCTCCGTTAAGGCAGAAAGCGCCCACCTCTGTCTCAGTCTCCCCATACTCCCCGGCTCTATGGACGGCATGGTCCCGGATTGGTGGATCATTTTGGTAGGTGTGTCCTCTATGGGCTGATATATGCGCTGGTGCTCTTCTGGGGTCTATTTCAAAAGTTTCACCTATTAAACCTTGACTCGAGTGATAACCTCACCAGCGAGCTACTGTAAAAAAAAAAAAAAAAATACAACGCAGAGAGTTCAAAAGTACCGGTCTTGTGTATGTTAACACCCATGTGATAGGCTATTTTGTGCTTGGATTCAGATTATAGACTAGACTGTTCCTTTCCACCCTGAATCGTTTTCCTATTCATAATCGCATAGAGCATTTGGTATTTATTGAGCTGACAAAGATATGCGCAGTCTTGTGATACACAACATCAATATACAGTATTAGTCTATAAATAGAAAACTAGATGTGGTGGTTATATGGTTGTGGCAATTTTGTATTCCAGAGCCGGGCGTTATGGCAAAGTCCCTGCATGTCATGTCGAATATTTGCCACCAAAACTTCCAAACCTGCTCATATCGACTCCATTTCTGGTGGAGAAATGAACTGGTGACTAAAAAGGTACCATTATTTGGTTCATGTAATACATTATAAGACGTAGGTTACCAAATTATC
Source organism: Centroberyx affinis (assembly GCF_046629955.1). Taxonomy (NCBI): domain Eukaryota; kingdom Metazoa; phylum Chordata; class Actinopteri; order Beryciformes; family Berycidae; genus Centroberyx; species Centroberyx affinis. The sequence goes on along the minus strand of NW_027280594.1, from coordinate 5,869 downwards.
TTGCGCAGACGCACACAGTTTATAGAACCTGAATGCCCTCCTGATGTGATTTTTAGTTTTTGCTTCAAAATCAATTTCTGCCGATTTTTTTTTCTTTTTTTGGCTCAATCTTTGCTGTACATTATAATGGTAAAAACTACAAGATTAGATTTGCATTCATGCCAGTGCCCACAGCTTGCCATGCCCAATAAGCAGCTGTGCTCTATAGGATCAGGGCAAATAGGTTACTTTTCAGTCTTGTGAGTCTTGGCTACTTGCGCGCGTGTGCAGTCAAACTATTCCGCCTGTTTCCGTGACAGAGGAAACCACTTGCCGAAATAGGTTGGAGGATGGCGGAGAGCGTGTGTGTGTCCGGACACGTAGCCTATAGGTGTGGGTATGTGTGTGTGTGCGTGCGCCCTGGCTGCAACGCCACCGGACCGATCAGTTCCACTGCGCACGTACTGGACGTCTGAGTTTTCATTCATTCCACACACACACACACACACACACACACACACACACACACACACGCCAGCCTGTCTGCCCGTGTGTGTCGTTGTCATGGAAAGTTGCAGTGGGTATGTCGTGACTTCCTCCCGGTCACTAGTCGGTTAGAGTAACAGAATGGATTTTCTGTGTGATTTTCCCCTCCAGAGAAGCCACCTGACCGCTGACCGGCGTCTCTTTACCGGCAGCAACTGCGACATGACGGCAAAGGAACCGAGGGAAAGGCAGAGGAAAGATAGATATGGAGTAGAATTACTGATGCACAATGCAGATGGAGTAGAGAAGAGACAATTTAACCAACCGCTGTCATAATGATGATGATGATGATGGTGATGATGATGCGCCAGTAACAGAAATAACATACATTAATATAGATACACACACGTCCGCCACAATCGTGCTTTTTTCTCTAGACAAAAAGCTTCTAAAATGCGTAATGACATGCAGTGAAGTGAGTTTAAAGGCCTATTTTCTAGTTTTCTTCATTTCCTTTCTTAAATAATGCATGAATAAGCAGAAGTAGGCTACATAACTTTGTGTAAGACCTGCTGGGCTTTTATCTCAAATGATTCCATGAATGCTATTATCTGTCTGGCTTATAAGGGTTAATGGCTTTGGACTCAAAAATGCCCCAAAAGTGGCTATGTTTGAGTGGCTATATCTACTATATTTCTACATAATTTAATCTGTGCCATCGAAATCTTCACTTTGAGAGACACCACACAGTTGTGATGCCCTCTGCTGGTGTAACAGATTACTGCAGGGAGAGCAGGTATTTGGCCTGCACCAGAAATGTTGTGGCTGCCACCAAGCGCACTGACAGATTGACAGACACTAAGGAAGTGGAGAGAGCCAGTAAGAATGTAATGACATAAGGCGGCAGCTATGTGCTCAACATATTAGGCTCGCTAGGCCATTCCACCTTACAGAGGATATAAATGAAATGAGGGAAGGAGAGAGAGTGTGAGAAAAAAAACCAAAAAAAAGGCGAGAAAGTGAGACAATGAGACTTCAGAATAGAGGGAACAGAAGGATGATGGAGTGAGAGAGCAGAGAGGCAGAACGGGTGATAGAGGAGGAGAAAGAGAGCTTTTAGGAAGAGGAGGATTTGCCTGTCACGTAACTTGAGCGCTGCTGAGAGGAGTTCCTTGGCTCCGGACCCGTCCATAGTTTAATTGAAGAATAACACTTGGGTTCATCAGCAGTGTCACCAAGCTCCTGTTTCTGCTGACTCAGCGCGTGTGTGTGCGTCTATGTGTAAGTGTGCACTCAAGTGGGCAAGGTGGCGGCGTATACAGTGCATGTGTGTGTGCACACCCCTGTTTCTGCTGACTAAAGACACATGCATAAACACACACACACACACACACACACTTTAATGAATTGCTCCTTTCCTACGAGTACAAAAAACAACCTCCCCTGCATGGATCTACACATTGACGCACATTTGTAAATGTCGCTGCCATCTTCCGTCCAGTCAAATGATGGACTTCCACCTGACATTTGACAAGGAAATCTCAAAATTACAAATCATCCTTCCTTCAACACACAGACACACACACGTCAACCCTACCAGGTGTTCCCAGGCTACAATGGCACCAGGAAATCAGTAAAGCCATTGCACAACTGTATGAGTCCTGTGTGTACCTAACTCTCACTGATTTCAGGACACACTATCATTGTTCATATGTAGGAAAAAGGAAGTGTTTTTACTCACAGATGGGAAAGGTGAATGAAAGCAGGAAAGGGATAATGAAATACAAGCTGCAGAAGCAGCAACAACAATTCAGTTCCAAAAGAAAAGCATTGTATGTCTGTCTGTGTGCAAATAATTATTATATATATATCCTATATATCTGTATGAAGACATTTTTTCATTTTGACTCACACAGCAGCCAACTTTGTATGTCTCATAGTGCTACTAGTATCAATGAATGATTTCCTCAGAAAGAACATGGTGTGTGTGTGTGTGTCTGTGTGTGTATGTGTGTCTGTGTGCGTGCGTGTGAGTGTGAATGCCGGTGCATGCGGGGATGAAAGTCACATTGTTTAAATGTATAATGTAACAGCGGCATTCCTTTACCGAAAGCCTAATGGCCAACTGCCACACTCTTTTATCACCTGGCACCAAATTACATATTCTTCCTCTCTTTTTCCTCTCCTCCTTTTCGTCTTGTACACTCCCTTTAGTGAGAAGTGAGTAGTCACCTCCTGGCGTGTTCGTGAGAGTGTAAGCAGCTGGTATGTCTGCGGAGTAGAGTGATTATGAAAGCAAGGTGTTTCTGAGCTATCAACCTCTCCCTCTTTGCCAATCTTATATAAATTATCCAAGAATTAACCTTCAATGCGAGCGCTGATAATGTGCCCTGATAACATTCACAGCCAAATGTCACATGACCCTGCTGCAGGTGTGTGTGTGTGTGCACATTTACATATGTGTGCGTGCCTGAAAACTTAATGAGGTGTATGTGTGTATGTGCGTGTGTTTTCTTTGTGTATATGTGTGTGTGTCAGACACATTGTTCTGGGCTCCAGGGGTGTTAGAGGTGAAGCGCTCTACAGATTTTCATGGCCTGGGATTCCTCCTGCACTGGAGGGTGGAGGGTCAACATGTCTTACACCCAGGAATGTCATGCATGTGCAAATGTGTGTGTGTGTGTGTGTGTGTGTGTGAGAGAGAGAGAGAGAGAGAGAGAGAGAGAGAGAGAGAGAAAAGGAAAGACAGATTCTTTTTTAAATGGGCCAGTTTCTCACATGACGGTTTAAAAATGAAACATCCATTGTAACATTCGGGACTAGGAATAAAAGGACTTTGTTTTCTGATTCTTACTGGTGCAACAGCTTCAGTGTTGGAGATACTTGACAATTTGTCAGTTGTCGACGTTTCCCTCCAAATGTCTGTCTACAGTCTTAATTGATAACAGGAAAAAAAAACAATTTCAATGGAGTCTTTGTGTTTTATCAAATCCAACTGAAAAAGCAACATGACTTTAGTCTTTCTGTTCAATTACCGTTTGCCAAACATCATTCCATTCCTCACAGAGAACGTCTGACGGCCATTTGGATTTGACGCGGCACAGATGACTTCACTCACCGCCGATGATGGTTGCGTAAATCACGGGCCAATCCGCTAGCAGTGTTGTGACCTTTGACCCTGCCCAGCTGTGGCGAGTGTGCCGCACAGAGGCAGCGCACGTCTACATGACCCCCATCGTCCTTTCGGGCCGAGAGAGTGTCCTTCCCTCCTCCTCCTCCGTCCCGCTCTCTCATTAGGATGAGTAGATAAGTAGAACCTTTTAGATGAAGAAAGGGCGAAAGTTCAAGTGCTTTAACAAGCAAGAAAAATGGTTTCCCCGCTTCCTCTCTCACATGTTCCGCTTCTCACTTTCTCTAAGAAACGGCATATTCCACCCCCTCATCATTCTCCGTCTCTCTCTCTCTCTCCAATATATCTCCTTTGACCGGTTCCAGTAAGCGAGAGCCTTTTTGTGTATTTTCAGTCAGGCAGTTCAAAGGGTTCACAAGTCCATTCGGTCAGCGAGGAAGAAAAATGAAAGGAAAGACCGAAAAAGGAGGGTAGGCTATACTTTAACCCGACCGAGGGCTAGTCCCGTCAACATTGATCACATTCCAATATGTTGGGCTGACTAGCAGCGGAGAAACACATGTTCGTGCCACGTTCTCCTGGACGAGGTGAGAAGTCACACAGCATGAATAGGCAAATCTGCTTCCTTGGGTGCATTCTCACTCTTACCAAACTGGACAGTAATGTGCTGGCTGGTTGCCGGTTCCCTGCAGTCACAGCAACAGAAGAGAAGAGGATATCCATGGGCCTGTATGGGTCCAGGTCACTCTTCATGTGTGAAAATGCCCTCATATAAGTGCTTCATTCAAATGTTATTGATCCAATTGGCTCCAATCCAAGGAGACTTTTACATCTTAAACGGAAGAATGATCAGTATCTTCAGTCATCCTCATTTTTCTCCATCAGAAAAACTGAGTAAAATCTTTGAAGAATCATCCAATCCTAAAAGTTAAGCCATTTAATGAATGGCATTTGCTGTAGACATCTGTAGTTTCTTTTCTTCTTATCTCTTGTGATAAGTGTTGCAAGCCAGATGTGATGTTGCATGGGAACTCTGATGCAAACTCACTTTTCTTACGCACACACACAGTCTTATCGGTGTGTACCTTCCACTGTAGGTCTGTTATAACTCTTCCCAAATGCACAAACACATGTACCCACTCACTCACTTATCAGACTGTATCCTTCCTCACAAACACTGGCCACAAGTTTGACCTCAGGTGGATCAGTGCATTGTGTATTTGAGATAAACACCAATTGTTTTAACAACTCAAATACACACTGGTCCCCTTTAAACCTGCAAACCTCTGTGAGGCTGAATCATGTGACTCTAGGAATAGCCCTAACATGTTCCCAATGACCTTCTTTGACTAGAGAAAAAGCAAAATCTCTAGCATTTATGAAAATTACCAATTTTTTCCATCAGGTACCTGATGTGTTACGCTTTTTTCCAAGCATGTAGTCTGGCAGCATGTTTTGTTATGATCTGTATCTGAAAATATGTGCAGTTTTTACTCACTTTTATACCACAGTGGAGTTAATGCTGCTTACTGCTCAGCATGTAATGATACCCTCGGTCTGAATGTGCAGCTATGATATTTGCCTGGTGCTGAAACCGCATGGAGAGTTACTGTAAAGCATGCCCTCAATGAACTCATTCCACAAATATTTACTCCCTTGACATGAAAAGAGCCTTACCCATAAAATGCAACACGGTCGGCAGTTGCATCATAAACCTCTAGATTCATTAACTGGCTCGATAAACTTCATAGTGTTATGACGCCTAATGCATCCCCTCTAAAAAATGATATTATGACTTTAGTGATTGTTGATGAAGAATTGTGGAATTAATTTGGGATTAAAGTGAGGTACAAAACACTGAGTGAGTGAGTGTGTGTGTGTGTGTATGTGTGTGTTGTTGAAACATGTTTACTCTGCATTCTGCTATGATTTCAAAAGGTGTGGGTTTTGCTTTGCTATGTAAGCTGGAATTCCAGGTCATCAAAAGCATGGAAATTAACCCGCAAGGTAAAGAGGCAGGTAGAATACACCACCCCACTCCACCCCGGCCCACGCTGGGAAGAAAGCTATTCACCGGCATTCCTGAGTACAAGAGTGTGAGATTAAAATACACACAAATTCAATGTAAGGACACACACATACACACACGCACACACATATATATATAAATGGGCACCGGTCCAAAAGCGTAGTCCAAAGGGCATACCTGAAGACAATGAGGTCTAGTGAGTGACGGAGGGGGCCGAGACGCATGGTTACACCGGGATATATCTT